>NC_134463.1:52858200-53159866 GCF_047948215.1 Lycorma delicatula
ATGTAACTTTATAACAATTAGAAAAAATGAAACATTTCATATAATTTTGCTTTGCAAATCATTTTATCTTCCGATAAAAGTAAAGTTATAAGTCGAATATGTGTAATATTTATTTATTTTTTGTATTGTATAAAGGACAGTTTACTCCTTGGATAAAGATGCTAATTACATATATTATAACCAAAGATATTAAAAGATTGTTAGGTATCTTGTAAATTGTTTTAATTTTTTAATTAACTGTGTGGTTTGTTTTTAGTTATGCAAATAACATTTGGTATTAACATTTTTATAACAAACATTAACATGTGTATTTTTTCCAAATAAAGAAATAGACATTTATTCTTAATAGATAAAATTATTATTTATGTAAATATTTTTACCGATTTTTTACGAAGAAAAGTACGGTATTACTTTCAGACGCACGGTGAAGTGAGGAGGGAAAATGAATATTCTTTTCAGTTTGAAGTACGAGGTGTACAAAAATTATTTTCATGCGCGATTCTTGCATGTTTTTACTTTAAAATGCTAATGCCTTGAGCCATAAAGGTGCCGGAACATTTTAATACAAAACACATATATTTATGTTTGAATATATTTATTCACTGAACCATAATATTGACGAATTCTAAGAAACTTCATTCGTCTGATTTAAATGGAAAACTAAATACTGCCATGCAATATTTATTATATAAACTATTGTTTCAACTAAACTATTGTTTTCTTATATATATATATATACACATGTACATGTATATATATATATATATATATATATATGCCTATCTCTAAATTTTATGTTGCTCTAAAATCACCAAAACTACTCTATACATTTTTTCTGGAATTTAGATATATTTTAGTATTTGAAATTACGTATGAGAAAATTTTATCAAGACTTATAGTCCTTTAGTTACACTCAATTTAAGGCTCAAATTTTGTGGTTCAAAAATCTCCAAAACTATTTCATCAATTTCATTAAGATTTAAATATGCACTAGTAGTGTATCTAAAGTGAAAATTTGATGAAGATTAATTGAGTCATTCTTGAATTACTCTCAATTTAAGGTTTAAAAAATGAAGAGGGGCAAGTTAGAAGCATGGTTCCCTTATGATGTTGCAAGTTGGAGCATTGATGTTTCTTTATCTGCCATATCTATTGTTCGCAATATTAAACTAAATTTAAAGATATATTAAAACCAAATTAAATTAACGAAAAATCGGTTTTCTTGCGCAGATGTGGGCAAGAGCTTTTGTTTATATTGTCAATATTTTTTTAAACTTTTCTTGTCAGTCTGAATAAAAGAATATATAGCATTAACAATGTTACTGGCAAAAATTATTTTAATACCGCTGTGTTTATTTGGATCGTTAATTAAATTTTATTACCTCTCATTATCTATTTCAATTTTCCATTACGATTATCCCTTTCCTGTAAACACGATCGAACCAAAAAGTAATCGCTCCTTTTTCCCCTCATTTTTCATGTTCCAGACTGGTTGAACAACATTCAGTAACAGTTTCTTCTTTCTCTGAAGCCTTAATTAAAATTAAACAATTAACAAAATTGTATTTACATTTTACTGAAGAGTGAACTTTCTTAAAGTAATCTAAATAGAGTATCTTTACTGTACATTTCCTACGTTCAAAATTAAAAAAAAGAAAAAAATTAATATCGTTGTAATTAAACATTTTTTTAGCAACTTTATTATTAACATTTTAATATTATCTCTAAAAAACAAGATCATGGCGGATAATATTTCAGTTTTGTGTGTGTGTGTGTATGTGTGTGTGTAATTGGCTTTAGATGAAAAGGAAATGGCAGAGTGAACCTAAATTTTCTAATGTTATATTAAATGATATTTTATAAATAAAATTTTGATAAAAAAATATTATTATTTTGATTATAATTTATTATTTGTTTATTTACTTTTATCTGACATCTACCTGTAACAATTAAAAAAAAAAAAATTGAAATCTGATACAGTCGGGAGAATGTTAAATTTCTCTCTAGCGTATTTCTACTAAAAAGACTTTAGATGTATCACCAGATTAGATATATCGTACATTAAATATATCACATGAATTTACATTTTCCACATAAATATTTTATTAAAATGGGTATCATATATTCCTTCCCATATCTCGATTCCATATTGAAGAAGTGAATGAGCATATGCAAAAAAATATAATTCTTATCATTTCAAGCTCTTTAATTTTGTTTATTTTGTAAAGTCATTTTAGTTTTGATGTTAAATAATGTACATGGACATTCCACTTCGTCCAATATTATTCCGAGATATTTTATTGACTTGACTTCGTCTATTGACTGACAACGACAGTTACTGTCTATCGATTTCTTTATTTTAATTGTTCATTATAATTCTTGTATTTATTCATACATTCTTACATACTAAAGATTGTTTGTTATTTTTATAATACATTATGATTCAAACAAATTTCTTCACGAGTAATTTCTAATGGTTTAAAATTAATGTAATCTTTAAATTAAATTCCAGTTTACTGATCGTTAAATTGAATTATACGTGTTTTTAACAATTTTATGTGATTAAATGTAAAGAAAATGTAGTTAGAAATATTTATCTGTGCCACTGTGTACAACTACTGCTGTAACGCGTAAAGTATGGTATGATCAGTATACGTTCCGAATAAATGTTTAGTTTTTAGAACGATCTCCAGTACGCATTTTATTCACCTCATGATCACAGTAGTTTGTTAGTTTCTAAAACTATCTGATTTTATACTTATTATAAACATAAAACAAGTTTTTTATTGTACATAAAAATTCTTCATTATTACTTTAAGCATCATTATATACATATGTATATATAAAATATTAATTAGCTAAAAGTACTTTGTATTAAATCATAAATTATTTTTAAGTAAATTAATCATCACGTAATACATGAAGAAAATGTATGTCACTATGTCTTGTAGTATAAGATACATGATGGCGATTTGTTTCACTAATGCATGGATGATCAGCTTCTCCCACTTGTCATTTATAATAGATCACCTGCTTTCAACAAAGGATTTCGTATGAAAATGTAATGTGGTAGAGGTAAATATATACGTTATAAATATTTTTTTAAAAGTGCTGTTGGAAAGGAAAAAAACAGAACTTATCAACCTTATACGAATATACGAATATTATATTATACGAATATAATATGAATATTATACGATATAATAATATTATACGAATTTTAAAGTAAATTAGTGTTTACAAATAAAGCGGTATGCTACTAAACGATTACTGAGATAAACTGAAAAATAAGATTACGCTTAAAATCTTTTTACAAAAAATTATATTTTAAATCTAAAATTTAAATGCTCATTTCGATTGTTAAAAAATCATCATCAGTAACTTCTATAGAAATAACGTATATAAAAAAAATTTATTTAAAAATAAAATAAGAACAAAATACGATAAAAAACATTAATTGACAAATAAATAGTACTTACAAAACAGTATAAAACAAATACTTAATAAAGCAGGGAGATTAAAGTAAAAAAACAATTGTTTTTTTAGGTTATGGGTTTTCAACTTATTTCTGACCTTTAAAGTTTTGGTGGCCTAGTAACTAAATAAAAATTATAATATTATTATATTAAAAAGTATTTTATTATTAAATAAAATACGTGTAAATTAAAATAACTTTAAAAAAAACAGAACGTCGAAGCTTTTTAATCTTGGAAATATGAAATTAAATCTTGTAGTGTATGAAAAGTGCCATGTATGACCGGGGTTTCAACCCGGAACCTCCCTCTCCGGATGAAAGGCCCAGTCGCTGCCACGGAAATTGGATATCAGATATCTTATTTAATTTTATTTATTACTTTTTGATATTCTAATAAATAAAATGCAATAAAATTCTTTTTGGGTTCCCAAACAAAAAAGAATTTTCTAGGAAAGTTTCTTCAGTCAAATGGACATATCTCAGTTTTCTTCTGAAATAGAATTTTTAACAATTCAAATTTTAAAGTAAATATATATTAATTAGTAATTAATTAGTATATTGTTAATTAATAAACAAGTACAGAAGAAAGGATTTAAATACGATTTTATAAAAAAAATTTTGTAAAAGATTTTTAGTAATTCTTTCGCAACTTAAAAGTGTACGTTTAGATTCACAATTTTGCGTTAGTCGAGAGTTACAGCGTTCAAGTCCTAGTAAAGCCAGATATTTTTACATGGATTTGAATACTAGATCGTGGATACCAGTGTTCTTTGGTGGTTGGGTTTCAATTAACCACACAGGAATGGTCGAACTGAGAATGTACAAGACTACACTTCATTTACACTCATACATATCATCCTCCGAAGAATTATCTAAACGATAGTTACCGGAGGCTAAACAGGAAAAAAAAATTTTGCGTTAGAACGACAGTATAAATCTGTAAAAAGAACATAAATATTTGTATAATCGATTAAAGCATTTTACTGGATTACAACCCTCGAGCCATTACAGGTTGAAATATCGGCTTAAAGATGAAAAAAGATTGACGACTATTGTTCTAGGCAATTGGGATAGAAAGAGTAAATTTAATTATTTATATTTCCAATCCACTTTATTTGCACATTACAACTTTGTGCACGCCTCTTTTATAGATTAGGTAAATAAAATTTATTTCATGAAATAAAAGAGCAAAATCTGTAACAATGGAATAGATTTTCCCGATTATAACAACATTTATAAGGTGGAGATAACTGTTTAATGTTCTCACGGTTGAAAATGTTCACAAAAAAAATTTAACGAATTCAATTCTATAGTTTATTAGGTACGGATTCTCCAAACATAGTTCAACAATGAAGTCTTTGCTTCACAGTATTGCATTATTACTGTAATTGATTTATTATTTAATACTTGCAGAAATGACGTTTACTGAATTTTACATAGATCTTAGTACACCAAAAAATCTAATCAAACTGTTTTTAATTTTTACTTCCCCGGCGAATATAGAGAATAGTATATTTTATGGAAAATTATGAACATCGTGTCCAAAATGAAGTATCGAGTTTTGTTGCAAATCTTTACTCTTTACGTTCCAACTTGTTCATCTAGATCATAGAAACAGTGTGCTCTTATGTGCGTACGTATGTATATGTGTTTCTTACTGCTTTTGCCCTTAAATCTCAGGATTAACAGAACCGATTTTCTTCAGATGTGGCTCAAATATTTCTATGTATGAGGCATTAATCATTTTAACTTTTTTCAAATTCGTTAACGGGGTGGAGGATAATATGAAAAAACAATTTTGATTTTCTTCAGAAGAATTTTATAAAAAAACGTTTTTTAAGCAAATTTGTACCTAAAAGATATATATATATATATATATAAATAAAAAAAATAAAAATTTTCAAAAAATCAACCCCCCAACTCTTAAAATTGAAATCGGTTTTTTGTTATTTTCCTCTATCCCTTTCAGTTTAGATATTTTTCAAAAACTTTTTGGGAAGTTTATACTTCATATATATTAACTTTTATGCTATTAAGAAATATATATATATTTTTTAAATTGTAAACACGGGACCTAAAATACAGTAAAGATTTTTTGAAAATTTTATTTTGTACGAAGTAAAGGAAGTATTGCAATCGAGAAAAATTTTAGATTTCAACGGAAATATCCATTTTGACCATCCCTGAATCCATTTTGACTAGTTTCGGCGTGATGTCTGTATGTATGTATGTGTATACGTACGTATTTATTTCGCATAACTTAAAAACGATTAGCCTTAGAATGTTGATATTTTGGATTTAGGACTCTTGTAATATTTATTTGTGCACCTCCTCTTTTGATTGCAATCGACTTGACCAAAAATGTCTGAAAAAGCCCAAAATCCGATTTATTTTTGGATTTTGGACTTTTTCTTAACTGTAGTAATAAGCCCTCATGGTAGCTTTTCAACGATGTGTTATAAGTCCCACTTATAACACATCTTATTTTCATTGGTTCCAGAGTTATAGCCGAATGAAATTTTAATTAATGAGATATTTGGATCTTACAAAGGGAAAGCACATCGGTTCGAATCCGAGTTCATATACATATACATTTTTTTAACTTTTTTTTTTAATCTATATATATTGTTTTATTAATTATTAACCTCTGATTGTAAAAAAAAGGAAAAGATCAGAAGTTATTAGTTAAATAAAATTTTATGTATTTTTCATTTTAATTCATAAACTTTTACAGAGGTTAATAATCATTAATGAATGCATTTATTTAAATTTTTAAAAAAATGTATATGAAAGTCGAATTCGAACCACATTACTACGTGAGCGATGTGAAACAAAATTAATATATAAACTAATATAAAATGCTGATAGGGACACCTCAAAAAAATGTGATGCGATGTGATGTCCACCACAATACAATTGTGTAACTGCCCACTTTATTAAAGAATTGAATGATTGTATCTCACTTTCAAATGAAATAATTAATTTAATTAAATGGAGCGCAGCGAAATATGAGTATGTGTAATTGAATAGGCGTACAAGGAAGTCATGTGGTGTTCACATCAGATATTTTATTTTGTCCATAATTGAACGTGGTGATAGATTTAGAGAAGACTTTACTTAAGCAGATTTGTTAAGTTTAAGGAATACATGAATATTTTTGGAAAAGGATTTCTTAAATTTTATTACCCACCTCAAAAAAAAAATATATATATATATTTGTTTATTGTCTAATTAACTCTTTTTAATTTCTATTTTTTAAAAATCGTTTTTAATTTTTCTTCATCAATTAAATATTAAAATTAAATTTTCTTGGTACTTATTTTCCGAACTAAAAATCTGAAGCAATTTGTTTCATTATTTTCATGTAAATGTCTACTTTATTTTTTTAATTTTTTAAACGGTTCACATTACGAGTACAATTTCTTATTAAAAACATTAAAAATATATGCTCACCAAAAAAGTTATCAAATCAAGTTAGTATTTTAATTGTTTTTTAAAAAGATGAAAGTATTTTATTACAAAAAACAAAATTAGACTCTTAATTTTTGAACTACAAAAACCTTCTGGCTCAGCCAGAAAGATTTTGCAAAAAAAAAGCTCTGAAACTATTGTATGACGACCGGCATAGTCGGGAAAGACATGTGGTGTTACTTAAATGAAGTATATTAATATATACATTTATTATTAATGTTAAAGTAATGTTCATTTGTCAAAACCTAAATTTTTTACCAAAAAATTATTGCCAAAAAAGTCATGCAACTTTATATTGTCAAATTTTATTTTATTTTTGAGATGGGTCCCACCTCCCCATCTCACTTGACCACTTCCCTCTTGAAAACTGAATATTTTAATATAATATTTTGTTACTATGGTATTGTTTTAACAATTAATTGTATTATTATTATTAATTTTTTTTTATTACCTTTTCATTATTTTTTTCTTTTGCGTTTTGACTGAACGATATCAGCTTTAATATAAACAAATCTATTTTTTTCACACCATTCTTCCAGTATATTTTATAAAAATATTTTAAGCTTTCATTATGTTTCACTTTACATTTCGTATTTCACTTTACAATCAATAGTATATAAGTTTAAAGATAAAATTATCTAATTTTAGCTCTTTATTGAGTATATCTGTTTGCTGAGTTCATTTCATCGATATCCTAAATTTTGAATAGTAGCTGATGATGGAAAGAGAGAAATTAGATTATATTTTTGGTCGATGATAGTACTTATGTGTTCGTAAATGTAAATATTTTTATGTTGTTTATTTGATTATTTGTATATTATTTTCTACTCCTTTCTTTTCCATGCTAATGTTTTAATCTTTCCCATAATATTTTTAATAATTTTATTCTTTTAAGTAAGCTTACAAACCAAGTTCAGTTCACAGCATCCTATTTGCTGTACAAACCAGTTATTTTTAAGCTGCATCTTATATTGGATCCAATGAAAATTTGTAAGACCAGCATCCCTATTTATCATAGACTGGAAACTAAACTTACGGTTTCTATTGGGATTGCGTAAAACAGTATAAAAGCTAAAAATATTTGTTTAATTTATGGAATAATCGATTGTTTTATTCACTTTAAGATTTTATAACTCTTACCCCATAATCTTTGCAAAAGAAAATACTAGCGAAGAATTGCATGATTTTCCCGTTTTTGCAGGTTCTATATTTTTATAAAAATATTGCAAAGATATACTAACACTATAAAATTTTTTTATCGACCAGATTTTTTAATGTTCTTAAGAAGACATTATATTCTACATACATAAAACATACCGAGAGTGATTCATAATCAACGCCCAGTAAAATCTACTGAAGATAAATTGTTGATAATTTGTATGGACGTTCTTCTTACCGAGTATGTGCATACTAAGAAAGGATTTTTTGAAATTCCGAGTTTAAAGGGTTAAAATGAATCTGAATGTTTTTAAACTATTTTGATTTTTAATTTCTCAATATCAAAAGTAAATATCCACTTAATTTTTTGTGTATGTAATTTTCATGTTAATTTCTAAAAATCAATTTGTAGATTTTTTTAAAATTTGACCTTGAAAGGGTCGAAGAGAAGTATAAAGATTTTGACGAATGGTTGTAAATTTTCCCCATTTCCAACTATACTGAACGAGATGTTCATTAGATTTGGACTTGCCATTATTCTTCAAATAAATACCTAAAAACAATTTTCTGTTTATTTTTAATTCTAGTTTTTTAAGAGGTCCAACGGTGTGCTGATGCGCTGACTGAGCCAACACAATTATTGTCATTGTTATTGTAAGGGCACCTGCCTTCAGTTACTTCGTTAAAAATATAAAATAAAAAAAAAAACAAAATTGACGGCAACGGGAAACAAAAATATCCATATAGAACGAACGAGGCTGCGTTGTGAATGTTAGTGTTAAATGTAAAATTAAAAATTTACACTTATAACAAAAATAAAATACACAAGTAATTTTTTATTACATTACAAATGATATTTAAAAAAAATATTATAGCTAGCTTTTAAAAATTCATAAGTATCATGAAGTCTACCCACAGGGTTAGTCTTGTGGTGAACACGTCTTTGCAAATTAGCAGATTTCGAAGTCGAGAGTTCCAACGTTCAAATCCTAGTAAAGGCAGTTACTTTTATACGGATTTGAATACCTTTTCTTTTTTTTGTTTAACCTCCGGGACAACCGTTAGGTATTGCTTCAGAGGATGAGATGAATGATTTGTAGTGTGTGTGAAAATGCCATGACTGACCGGGGCTCGAACCTGGGACTTCCGGATGAAAGGCCGAGACGTACCACTCGGGTCACGGAGGCTGGCACGGATTTGAATATTAGATCGTGGATACCGGTGTTCTTTTGGGGGTTGGGTTTCAATTAACCACACATCTTTGAAATGGTCTACCTAAGACTGTTGTACAAAACTACACTTCACTTACACTCATACATATCGTTCTCATTCATCCTCTGAAGTAATACCTGACGGTGATTCCCAGAGACTAAACAGGTAAAAAGTATCGTGAAGTCTAGAGGTTTAAACTTTGTTGTTTATTTAAATTTGTGAATAATAAATAAATAAAATAAGTATCAAAATTTTATAAAATTTGTTTGATTTACTATGTGGAAAAAATTTAGAAAAAAAATATTTATAAAGAAGTGATCTTTAACAGAAAAAAAATAATTTAAAAGAGAATTGTTTAAAAATATTGAAATAATAACTATTATGAAATTAATGAAAAAAAAAATGCTTCTTCATTGTGTGTAATGTAAGTACTTTAATTTTAATAGATTTTTAGTGATGAAGAAAAAAAAACAAAAATAAAGTAATAAAAATTAAAAGAATTAGAACCCCAAAAAACAAAGAGTTGGATATACAGTTTTTTAGATATGGGGGAATAAAATTTTGAAAAAAAGGTTTTTTTTTTAAAAAAAGGTTTTTAAAAATATTCTTATAAAAGCTTAACAAATAATAAGCTTAACAAATTTACTAAATAAAAGTTAACTAAATCTCTCTTCAATGCCGGTCTCGATGGCGCAAATGGTAGCGTCTCGGCCTATCATCCGGAGAATCCCGGGTTCGAATCCCGGTCGTCAGGCATATGTGTAATTTTTTCATTTCACACACGCTACAAATTATTCATCTCATCTTCTGAAGCAAAATACCTAACCGTGATCCCGGAGGTTAAGGAAAAAATAAAAATAACCTCTTCAATAAAATTTAAATTTTTCTTTTTAATTTCTTGATAGCTGTATACATGAAATATAAATTTAAAAAAAATGTTTGAATATATTTAAACCAACGGGACATAGTCAAAGAATAGAAAATATATATTTAAATTTTAAAAGGTAGGGGTTGTCTATTTGTAAAAGAAAAAAAATGGTTTATTTGCTATTACAAATTTGTTTTAATAATTTTTTTTTAAATGCCTATGAAGAAAATAAAAATTGTTTTTTTCACAAATTTTGAAAAAAGTTAATATGATCAATGGCTCTACACAGAAATATTTGAAACACATCTGAAGAAAATTGGTTCAGTCAATCCTGAGATATAAGATCACAAACATTGAGAATACATACGTACACGCACACATTATTTAATTTAGATAATCTAACTGGAACGTAAAACGTAAAACTTTGCAAAAAAACAGGTACCCCATTTTTGATATGATCATCATACTTTTCCTTTTAACATAGCTATTCTAGCTATATTCGTTGGGAATGTATAAAATATATCCTATAGATAGAATATAATAGTATGCTACAGAAAACTATTAAAAAAAACCAATTAATTTTATCCTTGCAGATGTGCCAAAATAAATTACTTACATAAATGCCTAAATAAATACCTAAATAAATTACCTGTACAAAATAAATTACTTAACTTTCGTTATCTTCAAGAAAGTTTTGTTTTTAAGTTAACAAAATTTTTCATTAACTACTTCCCAGTTTTCTGTATACGATATGTATATTAAATACATAAACATACAAATTTAATTTTTATATACGTTATAAATGAAAGAAAAAGGATTTTACCACTGTAAACAGAAATTTAAAGAAAATAATTCTCGTTTTAGGTAACAAAAGAAAGTGAAAAGTGTTATTTCATTACTGTTATACTCTACCTTGAGTTTCTTCACGTTTTAGTTTTTTTTTTTTTTTAAGTCTTAAGTTCTGTAGCTTTTTCCTTTGTTATCCTGTTCAGTGCTTTTTCTTTCAGGCTAGTTAAAAAGTTACAATCAAAGGTTTCTCTTACAATACTGAATAATGGATTACTGTAAATTTTGAAGTTAATTTTTAAAATTACTTTTAATCAATTATTTCGTTTTGTAGTATTTATTAATTTTGATTTAGATTAATTATTATTAATCAAATTACATAAAAATCTGATTTAAATAACAGCAATTTTATCTGGATAAACGTTTCCAATAAGTTACAGTTTCATTACTAATACGTTTAACATTTATATATATATATATATATGAGTATTCCTTCATAATATTATTTGTTAGAAATTTGAACAACTTTTTAATTGCTTTAACATCTTTAAATGCGTTTGGGCTATTTTGGATACTTTTCGTCAAGTTGATAGCAATCAGAAGAGGAGGTGCACAACTAAATATTAGAACAGTCTTACATCCAAAATTTCAACAATTTACGGCTAAAATGTTGAATACATAAAAATATTATGCGAAATACATAGGAACATACGTACGTAAGTATGTACAGATGTCACGCCGAAACTAGTCAAAATGGATTCAGGAATGGTCAAAATGAATAATTCCGTTGAAATCTGAAAACAGAAATTTTTCGCGATTACAATACTTCCTTGTACGAAGTACAAGAAAGTTAAAATGGAAGAGTATTTGTCCATATAACATATGGACGAACGTGTACTATACATTTACATTTAACATATACTATAAAGTATTACTTATTTGAATTATTAGCGTGAAATGTTATATATTTTTTGCGTTAAATAGATTTTGATGTGTGTCCCGTTTAGTGCCTTCCAGACGTCCAGTTTGATCGTATTCCATGTCCACGTCAGAAGGCTAGGTGTAATGATAATTACTATAGCTGTGATTATCATCTGTTGAAGGTGGTCAAACACACGAATCGCCTTATTAGTTGACTACACTTTTCATATTACATCCACATAAATAAAAGTTCAATGAGGTGGTGTACATCTGAAATTTATGTTAACCAATGTAATGAGTTTTCCTTTTCTAATTTGTCCGT
The DNA here is from genome assembly GCF_047948215.1 of Lycorma delicatula. Taxonomy (NCBI): domain Eukaryota; kingdom Metazoa; phylum Arthropoda; class Insecta; order Hemiptera; family Fulgoridae; genus Lycorma; species Lycorma delicatula. The sequence continues at coordinate 52,870,414 of NC_134463.1, forward strand.
TAAGAAATCGATAATCTTAATAGTCTGTTTAGTCTACATGTTCACGAAAGCTTTCTATCGCTAAAATATTTTTTTCAATTTTAAAAGAATATTGGGACGAATCATAGAGAATTTACCATTTCTAATTAGCACGTTGTCTAATCTTTCTTTTTCTTGATACCTAACAATATGCCAGCTGAAAATTTTTCACCCTAGGGAAAAGATTTCTTTTTAAACATAATAAGTGGCAGAAGTTTTTTGTTAGTTTACAGACTCTGTTCTGCTATCAGTATTACTGTAAATCACCGTTTCTCATAATAGCAAGCTTTACCTCTGATTACGTTAATGTTTTAATCTGTCAGTAAGTCGAGATAAATAGGAGTTTGATCAAAGTATCCTATTTGACCAGTTAAAACATTTATTTTCTTCTAGTAATTAAATTATTTATTCCTGAAAAGCCAATAATTTTTCCTAATGATCATCCGGCAAATGTTGGAAAATAGATTTTCATTACGTTACCGATATTTCATGTTTTTTTTTTTTATGAAACCACGTCAACTTCGACAGGTTTTAAAATTTTCAGTCGGTATTTGAGATTTCTTCACTATTGGTGTTGTTTGTATCTTCCATCTCACTCTTGATATAGCAAAACCTGCTGGCTAGTGTATCTTGGATCAAAGTAAACAATTGCTCTTCTATCTGCAAAAACTTCCGTATTCCGCTACAAAATACTCTTCCATTTTAAGTATTGTAATGGCAAAACTTTCGGTTTTATCGGAATTATCAATTTTGATCATCTCTGAATCCATTTCGACTAGTTTCGGCATGACGTCTGTACGTACTTACCTACGTATGTACCTATGTATTTCGCATAACTCAAAAACGATTAGCCGGAAAATGTAAAAATTTTGGATGTAGGACTGTTGTAACATTTAGTTGTGCACCTCCCCTTTTGATTGCAATCAACTTGACCAAAAGTATCCAAAAAAGGCAAAAATTAAAAAAAAATGGATTTTGGACTTTTTCTTAACTGTAAATGGTTCCAGAATTATAGCCAAATAAAATTTTAATTAATGAAATATTTGGATCTTACAATGGGAGGCACATCGGTTCGAATACGATTTCATTTCCTTTTTTGTAAACCCTTTTACTTAATTTAAATATATTGATTTATTAATAATTATTAACCTCTGATTGTAAAAAAAGATTTTACCATAAATAATTATTCAGTAATAACAATAAAAAAATTAAAAAAAAAAATCAGAAGTCCTTAGTGAAATAAAATTTGATGTGCTTTGAAAATTGTGTATATGACATTAAATAGGCGTAGAAGGAAGTCATATGGTATCCATATAAGATTTTTATTACGACTTAAGATTTTCTTTTCCTTCCTCTAGTTTCTTATACACTCAGTGATTTCCACAACTTCCCGAACAACATTTTTTTCATCGCAATAAATGAACGGATGTGTTAGATTAAGTGGGTAGTTTGAATGGAAGTAATTGTAATGGTAGATATAACGAGGTAAGAATAAAATTTAGTCGTTTTTATGATTAAATAAAAATAATCGGTTAAAAGAAAAGAATCGATTACATCAGTCGATGTACAATACTAATAATCGAATTTCATTTAAATTATTCTGTAATATATTTAACTTCAAGTTCAAAGTAAACTTATAATGAAGTAATTCATTTGTATTAAACAGAAGCTTTACTTTATGCAAACCTTCAAAGTAGGAACGAACTTTAGGAACTGACAAGAAGTTCGATTGGTTTGAGTTAGTTTTGAAACACAAATTATCGGTTAACAACAACGATAATGATATATTATTACTCTTTGTACGAGTATTTAAACATAAGTAGATTAAATAATACACTGATAATTTTAATTATTATTGATACTGTTATAAATGTAAATGTGTATTTGTATGTGTGTGCGCGTGCAAGTGAGCATGTCTACATATGAATGTGTGTTTGATTCTATCCCTTAATATTTCAAGAACGATTTGACGTAGAAAATTGAAACTGTATGATTTTTCCTTATAGGGCTTTCAGTTTATTAACTTTTTTTTAATTTGTCAGAGATAAGAAGTAGAGGGTTCATTTCCTTGAAATATTTAATTAATATACATGCTGGTTTTTCTAATTACTTATGTAATTTAAAATATAATTATTTGAAATAAATATATTTTATCTATATTCTGATAATTTTTTAAAAAGGAATGGACCAGATGGTACATATCATGTTTTTTGAGATTCGTTAACGTAAGCTTAAGTATTGGACATTGATGATACTAAATTTTGGGGTAAAAAAATTAAACCCAATTAAAATAAGAGAAGGGTTTTTTTTGTATATATTCATTCCATCTTTGATATATGTCAATTTTACTGGAAAAAAAGTAAAACCTCTCCACTAAATATTTCAAATCAGAATTGTATTTCACCCATTAAATTTTAATTTAATAATTAATTATTGATGTAAAATATATTTTTATTGAACCCTTAGTCTTAATTTTTGTTTAATATTTTAATATGTAAAGAGGTTATCAAATTTCAGTTATTTTCATACTTCCGAACTTCGTTAACATAGAAGTTTCAAATTTGATTCATAAATTCTTTATTTAAAAATAATTTTTGATGGGTGAGGATACACCCAACTGTTGTCGCTTTTTTAACATTACTTTTAATTTATACCTTGAGAGAAATATTTTACATATTTAGTATTTTAGAATTTTTTTTAAATCCGTTTTACAGGTTTAACAACATCTAATTTTTTTAATGGTTTTCTGTAAATTATAAATTGACAAAAATTACTTTCACCAACTATAACTAAGAGAAAGGGATTAAATCTTAAGTTACATTATGTGAATTTCGGAAAAGAATATAATAAAAAATAAAATAAAAAAATTATTTATAAAAATAAATCTCTTGATTAACACTGAAATTAGACATTACAAAACTGTGGTTAAACCAGTAATTACTTACGCGAGCGTAACTTTATTTAGATTAAATCAGAAAAATAGGACTGAACCTTTGCTTGAAGTTGAACGCAGCATTCTTAGAACCTGCATAAACAAAAAATATAAACATGAAAATCAGTACAGATTATTGCCTCGTAAATTTCTGTACAAAAACTTGGAATCCTTAATTGATACTATGAAAAACAAGCGAATTTCTTTCTGTGCACACTTGTTAAGATTACCGCAGGATAGGATTACTAAGAGAATTATCGATCAATCTTGGTCTTTAAAAAATCCGCCATTATGGATCAAAGAAATTAAAGAAGACATGCAAGAATTAAATTTGACTTACGAAGATTTACTTAATAAATCCGAAAAATTAAAATTTGTTATTAAAGATCCGAATACCAACTTTAAAGTAAGAACTTTTAATTATACAAAAAGGGTTTATTCAGAAGAGGATCGTAAAGCAAGATCATTAAGAATGACTAAATATTGGGAGAAAGTGAAAGCTAAGAACTTAAAGGCCAAAAGATCGGAAAAAAGACTTGAATTATTCTGACTAAAGTGGTCCTTTGCGGCCTTAAAAGAGAAAAAAAATAAAATAAAAAAATAAATCTATTTGAGAAATTAATATATAAATATGTACTAATTACTTTCTAAAATACGTTATTACATATATACCCTAAATGTCTAATAAATTTTAATTATATTTCTCTTTCTTTTTTTTTAGGGTGAACTAGTATGGTTCGACCCTGGTCTGGGACATGTATTGCCTGGAGAAGTACTGGAATACCACAAACCAGCACAAGTTTTGACTGTACAAGCTGTCATAGCAGGAAAGGTAAGAAGAACACTTAGTTTCATTTAATACTTTATATTTTCTCAGACTGTACTTACCTACGCTTAAAATCTTCGCTGTTACCTCTTGAGAAATAAGTTTGTTCGTAATGACTACGTCATGCTGATTGTACATGCTACTGTCGTTGATTTCCCGTTACAGATCATCACACAGCTATGCTGTAAATATGTTACTGAATTATCTCTTTCCCGCTTTATAACTGTCATCCTTTCTCCTGCTTAGATCGTCAGTACGCCACTGTAACTTGTTCAATATTTTCAACAACATCAATATTACAACTTTTTAAAGTTAACATCATAATTTAATTCCACATAATATGTATAAAATCATATATGTGAAAGAAATATTAACAAATATTTAGTAAATTCATATTTTAATGATATTTTCTTGCATTAATATTTTAATTATTAAAAAAAACATGATGTAACATTTTATTTAAAAAATGCAATGTACATTCTCTTACCAAAATAAAACATATATTGCTGTATTTCAACACACATATACGCGTAGTGTTAAAAAAAATAGTAAAACTAAAAATATTTCAACAAAAATTAAATTTATGAAATTATGTTACCCCAAAATCTATCACCTGCAGGAGGCCCCCCATGAGGGACAAATCAAAATTTTTAAATAGAAAGGAAAATATTGTAACGTAATTTTAAAATGCATTGAAAACAAAAATATTTAAAAATTTCAGACTATGACAACCTAACCATAATGAGGGGTATTATTTAATTTTTCAAAATTGGTTTCTTTTATATCCCAAGTAATGGATTTATATCGAAAAATAAATAGTTTTAAGTAGAAGAATTTGTTATAATTAATTTTTCTGTTTAATTGTTGAAAAGTTATTTAAGGATTCTCACATTTTAACGATTTTAATTTGTGCCTTATTTGGAAAAATCCCCTGCAGACTTCAGATGTGATGATCTCTATCGAAAACTAAATTGTTTTGAAATAGAAGCAGTAACTAAATTTAATTTTTCTATTTTTAAACTGTTGAAAAGTTTTTTTAGAGTTCCTACACTTATTAAAACTCAGTATATTCTACAATTCAAGGCGTGGAATTTACTTGTAGTAGAATGTGTGGTAGCTTATAAGGAAATCCTTAAGATTTTTCAGTAAATGTTCCTATCTTTCTGTTAGAAATTTTTTAAAGAAAAATTAGATTTACATTTCATAGATAAATGCAATAACATTTGAAATGTTTGTAGAATCAAACCCGCCCTTCTCAGTCTGTATTTTATCAGCCAGGTATTATTCACCGATTACCTCCACCTTCTGTCCCGTTTGTAATTTTTTTGTACATCCTCCATCTTTATTTTCAAATCCACTGCAAGATTCCTCCTCAGGATGACTGTGGTCGAGAAGAAGCATAACTTAAGCATATCAAAACAAAGAATAAGAGCTTTACGCTGAGACTTCGCAAATGTAGAATAAGAGACCTGAATGCCAAGGTGGCATCAACCGTATAGGACATTTACTAGAGAAATCTGTGATGATGCACTCATTGAAGAGAATACATCAAGAGTGGCGCATATTTTCGGGTAGCGAAGATTATTTTGATATATATATATATATATATATATATATATATATATATATATATTCAAAATACAAAAACTTAACCACCAAACACAGTAAAAGATAAAATTAAAAAAAAATAACATCAATAGTCGAGTTTTACGGGATCCCTCATCATCAGTATTTTAAATATTCTGTAATTACATCAACAAAAATGAAATAAAAACGTAAAAATTTTGAAAACGTAATCACTCCAAAAAACCACAAAATTTGTAAAAACTCAGCTCCATTGCCGCTACTGGAAAAGTAATTGTGGTAAATTACTTTCCTGTAGTGGGAGTGGAATTGTATTGTTACAAATTTTGTGGTTTTTGGAGTGGTTACGTTTTCGAAATCTTGATGTTTTTATTTCAATTTTGTTGATGTAATTACAGACGTGTGTATCGTCTAATGCTGCGTGATCCCGTGAAAGTCAACTTTTGGTGTTAGTTTTTACTTCCTTGTATGAAGTAAAGAAAATATTGTAATCGCGATAAATTTCGGCTTCCATATTTCAACCGAATTATCTATTTTGCCATCCCTGTATCCCCATTTTGACTATTTTTGGTACGACGTCTGTACTTACGTACGTATGTATCTCGCATAATTAAAAAACGATTAGCCGTAAAATAGTAAAATTTTGGATTTAGGACAATTGTAACATCTAGTTGTGCGCCTCCCTTTTTGATTGCGATCGACTAGAACAAAAGTGTCCAAAAAAGCCCAAAATCCAGAAAAATTGGATTTTGGAGTTTTTCTTAACTGCAGTAATAAGCTCTCATTGAGAGCTTTTTAACGATACATCATAAGTGGTACTTATTTTTATTGGTTCCAGAGATATAGCCAAATAGAATTTTAATTAATGAAATATTTGGAATTTACAAGCAGAAGAAACATCTTTCCGAATTCGACTACATATACTTTCTTTTTTAATCTAAATATATTGATTTATTGATAACTATTAACCTGTGATTGCAAAAAAAAAACTTTACGATAAATAATAATTCAATAATAACATTAAAACAAAAAGAAATGTGAAAAAATATCAGAAGATATTAATGAAAAAGTTTTATGTACTTTTCATTTTAAAACAATGTGTATATGTAATTTAATAGGCGTACAAGGAAGTCATCAGATTTTTTCAATTTAATTAGCACAGTGATAAATATGTTGACGAATTATTTGCATTTTCAAAAAGGTCATTTACATATAATAAATGACACATCTATAATACGTACGTATGTACACACACATACACACACACACACACACACACGCGCGCACACACACACACACACACACACACACACACACAAATATATATACATTTTTTTTTATATGATTATTTTTTTTATACGATAATTAGAGTGAATCAATTCATATGTATGTTTTTTAATTTTTTTTTAAGTTTCTCTTTTTCGTTGAAATGAGCATATATTTATAAAAAATAATTGCCTAATTTATATGATGACCTTTACAAAAGTTACTGAGGAAACTCATAATGTAGTGAACTTAGATAACCAACTTAGATAGACCAAGCAAATCGAGGTGCTGTTTTAACTCGACCTTATCGCAATCCATTCGTTTATATTTTTTTGAAAAATTTACGACTAAATACGTTTTCAGATTAATATGAATTTTTTTTTTAGTAATATTTCTTTAATGTGTAACTATTTTTCATAAAATTTTCGGATTCAAAGGGTAGTTCAATGAAGCAATTCGGAAAGCCACCAACTCTTAATCATTACTCACTGAGTCACCACCTAGCAGGCTTCTTTTATATATACTACTTTGTAAATATTAATGTATTTGTTGTCTTTTTAAAGATTATTAAAAAATATAACAAAAAAAATGAGAACAAAGTGGTATTTTCACTTTGTTCTCATTTTTGAACAAAATTACATCTTGGTAATAAAGTTTAAAATTAGCAAAAAATCAAGTTTTAAATCAAAGTTTTAAAATTAGAAATAATCAGGACTTAAATATCTTCGAAAATTACAAAATGGTGGCCATGTTTATTTTTCAATCCGTTATATCTATATAAATATTAGTTTTTCAAAATTTATGTTATATGTTAAAATATTAAACCTTTTATTTTGAACAAAATGGAATTTTATTTTGTAAAATCGGTTAACAATGTAATGTGTAAAATCAGATTAGTCGAGTTATGAGGGAAAATTGATGAAATTTTGTGTCATAATTATTAGGTCTGTTATTGTGAGAAAGTTATTAGTTAATTTGGTACTGATTTACAATATTAGAATTAACAATAAATAAAAACAATTAATATTTCATCGAATTGACGTAAATTGGAGAACAAGAAAACATACACATAATTACAACTACAATCTTCTGCCACAACTCGGTTATTTTTTAACCAATTTTAAAAAATGAAAGTGATTTTCTTCAAAATAGAAGGCTTAACATTTTAGTAGGTAACATAAATTTTTATAAAACTAATATTTATGAAGATATAACGGATTGAAAAATAAACATGTCCGCCATTTTGTAATTTGCGAAGATATTTAAGTCCTGATTATTTCTAATTTTAAAACTTTATTATCAAGACGCTTCCCAAATATTAATGTGATTTATCAATCCGAACTTGAGATATAAATTTTTATATAAAAATAACAAAATGGCAGACAGTGGGAGAACAAAGGAGAAATTGCCATTTTTCCTAAGGATTTTTTTTGTTTAGTTTTACAAGCAGAATCCGAAAAAGTATAGCAACCTCACCATTTTAGAAACACTCTGTATGTTTAATTGTTAATGGAAGACATTTGATTAGCTAATTTCCCCTTTATTATTAATAATATTTCAATTAAAATTATTTGTTAATTTAATAATTAAATCATTATTACATACTTATTTTTTTCTTTAATTGATATCACTGTTATTTATAAAAATAAATTAAATAAAGAGATAGTTATTATCTCTTACATCTTGATTTGCAAGCATGAGCATACGGTCTACTTTTACTTGCCTTAAATGTTCTAGTATAAAAGTTCCACCCTAATTACTTCTATTACTTATAAATCTACCATTGTTCATTACGGTGTAATTTCTTATTTAATTTTTTTCTCTGAAATCTATCTATCCTATTTAAATTTCTGGGAGAGAAATTTATAAATTGATTTTGGACTAGTTAAATTATTTCATTTTCTTCAAACTATTTTCTTGTCGAATGATCCTCAGACAATATTATGGATGTTTCGAAGCTTCTTTTAATTTTCCTTACCCTAGATATTTTATTAAAAATCATTCTTAATAACGAAAAATATTTAAAAACCCATTTCTGCAAACGGAAGGGCGGGAATCCCCGTTTTAAAATTTGTTACCTTTATTGCAAAGGCTGTATAGCGTCCCATTGATAAAAAATAATAACTAGACTAATTGATCATGAGGTTTCAATATATATTTGAATAGAACCAGTTTGATTTCAGTGAGAGCACGGATAAAAGAGAAGCCATTCTGGTTTTTAAACTAATTTCAGAAGCGAGCTTAAAAAAAATATATTCACGATGTTTATAGAAAAAAAAAAATCATTTATTAATATAGAATTAAGAGTTTAGTATAAGAAAAATTTTTTTTTTAAATATTTTATGACCTCCACAATATTTTGACAACATTAAAAGTTATTTTTAACTTATTTTAATAATAAAGATTAGATGAATGAAACGATAGGTAAATAAATGACAGATCCTTTCCGGTAATCGAAACCAAGACTAAGTGATCTAGAAGTCAACTTGCTAACTATTACTCAATTTGATCGACCAAATTACTCGAATAAGTTATTTACAAATTTTTTAAGAACTCAAAAGGAATTAGAGTAGAAGGTGAAATAAGGTGAGATATCATTCAGAAATAATGAAATTTGCCAGAGTTATTTTCAACTTCTACATAAAAGGAATGATATAAGGATTGAAGGAAAGATTTTAGAGTTTAAAAACTGCACAAAAAGAAACGTATAAGATATTAGGATTCGCCGATGATATTTTGCTTTTTTACGAATGATCAATTATAAGAAATATTAAATTGCTAATGAAGAATCAAATTTTATGACAGAACACACCAGAAGAGGCAAAATTTTGATATTGAGGAAATAAAATAACAAAGGATTGCTGAAATTTATTTGCATATATCATAACCAGATTGGCGTAAAAAACGTAAGAAAGCTTTCATGAAAAACCAGTCTACGGTTGATAATTTTGGTTAGAATTCCTTGAAAGAATTATTTGAAACTTTTATCCTGATTTAATTAACCTGACGTTGAAGATGGAAATATATTAAGAAACAGGTAAGTGAAGATTTAAGATGTAGTAGTAATTACGATGGAGTTAAGAGATTAAAGTGAACAGAAAGGAGTGGTGAACAGAATCAAACTAGTCAACCGATTGAAAATAAAATGGTGTAATTATATACCTTTGAAATTTACATCGTATTTAATTTACGTATATACATATATCCCTCCTTCTCTTTATAAAAATATTAATTTTTGTATTTACTTAGCTAAATAAGGCTAATAAGATTGTAGTAAGTCCTCAAAAGTTTGGTTAATCTTACAGTAAATATTTTTTTAATTTAAAAAAAGGACTAGTTTTTTTTTTTGTGAAACAGATTTGTTAAGATTTCTTTAACAAAATAATAATTTTTCTATACTTTGTCTTTACATACGTAATAATACAATACCACGTAGGAATGGATTGCTATGCTGCTCACAATTAAAAACGGAACTACTCCAGCATTTTATTAAATGGATCAAAGTAAATCATATAAAAATCTTGATATTTTTATATATTACAAAATATATAGTTAATTATAAAATTAAAAATATACATGTGATTAAATTACACTTTAATAATTAAAAATATTAATACATGAAATAATTTAAGTGAAATATATGAAAATTCTAATTAAAAAATAATTCACTTAACGCTTTTTAAAAAAAATATAAACTAATAAATAATAATATTTAAGAAGGTATTCGTAAACCGTCATGTATAAAATCCTATTGTCATAGTCTGTAGAAATTTTGAGCAGCAAATGTAATATATTACTAAAATTTAAATAAATAGTATATCTAATAATATTAAAATTATAATATTCTTTTATAAAAATTTTTTGAGACACGTAGACCTATCTACATCTACTCACCTTAGTAAAAGATTTTTCAGAATTTTTTTAGTTGTTTTCAATAAAAATGGATTTTTCAGATTTTATTGTACTTATTGACTTTAAGGGCGAGCGAAGTGATCAAGGTCATACTAATTTTCTCATAATAATTAAATCCTCTAAACTTAAAAATTAGATTTTCATATTTTAATTTACTTATAATTTAATAAAGTAAATTTAATCCAAATTTAAATAAAATAGCAGATAATTTTTATTTTTTTATTTTTCCTTACGAACACCGTAATAATTAAAAAAAAAATTACTACAACAAAACCTTTGGAGTATATAATGGAACTTTCTCCCGGAAATAAAGTACAGACATATTTAGGATGCTTAACATTAAAAAAAAATTGTTTTCCCAATTTTTATTACTATTTTTTTATTTTATTTTCCTAATGTGTACGTTACAATTTAATCAACGAACAATAAACAAGCACGCCGCGATTCAATGAGGTGAGGATGATAAGTATGACATGTAAATGAGCTACAGTTCTGTACAGACTCAGGCCGACCATTCCTGAGACGTGTGGTTAATTGAATCCCAGACATAAAGGTACACGGGTATCCATTGTCTAGTATTCAAATTCATGTAAACTAAACTAATTTTTATTAGGATTTGAATCTCAGAACCGTCGACTTCGATAATCAGCTGTTGAACTGGTTTACAAAGACGAGTTTACCACTAGACCAGCCCGGCGGGCTATGTTTTATATTAAACCGTATAATTTTGTAAATAAATTTCACTTAGTGTTTTTTTATTTGCATAAAAATTATTATTGTAGTGTTTTTCAGTGCTGTATAATTATTAAAAAAAGAAAAAACTAATTTACATCAGTGCGATAGATATTATCACAATGACTGTCACTGATACAAATAGCAACTTCCTCTATTTCACGAGTACACATATAATTACTGTATGCGATTGCACTTTTCTGTATTTAAAAATATATATTTACTTATTTACTATTTTAATGAATTTAGTTCTGTTTGTATGACTATTTGCGTGGTTTACAGTGATTTTAACCTTGAAAATATTAATAAACTATTTTTAAATCATACTTAATATTAATATTAAACAAAGCAATTTATATGTGTAAATGATTTTCAGCCTTTCCTGTAAATTATTATTTCAATTAATCTTCTACTTCTACAGCTACTAATTAAGCATAGAAAGGTTTCTTATTAAAGGTTTTATTTTTTTTATTTTTTAAGGAAATAAAATACGCTCTAAAAAGTTCCGCAGTTTCGAAAATTTTATCTGTTAATCTTTGCCAATATGCTCATTAATGCGATTTTGGAAAGAGTCAATCGAAACTTCTACTGGTCTCCGGATACGATGAAAATTAGTGGTACTTTTTTCGTTTTATTCGCTTATATTTTTTTTTACGATTAATAATTTTTTTGATATAACGTTTAAGTTTAGTTTTTATATTCAGAAAATAAAAATTATATCACCGATTACATAGCCGATATTTTGAAATAATGAAAAGAGATTATAACAATGGACATTTTTTTAAACAGCTAATATTTTTATATCATTGTTGCCAATTTGAACATCAAACAGTTTCGGTTTATTTTATTAAATAGTTTTTCCGCTGTTGCCATTTGTCTCTTTAATTATTAAAAGATGAAGTATTTAACAAAATTATTAGACGTGACCTATTTAAAATCCTATCCTATTAAACAGCATGTGTATGTGTGTCTGTGTGTGCGTCTCCCTTAGCTTAGCACCGGAATTTACCGATTACCAGTGGAAGAATACCGTTTCGTTATTACATGTCTCGTGGTGGTTATGTGTATACTTTTTATATTATTATATATCGATATACCGTATATATATATATATATATATCGACATATATGCGAAATATATATCGATTTATATACATCGATGTTTTGGGAAAATTTAGTACTTTTTAACCGGATCCGAATTTTCGGACGAAAATCGCAAATATCTCGAAAATGGTTGGTCGTAGCGCTACGAAAAATTTTTCATAGAATGATAATATTTTCAACTGCTTCCGGGGCGACGTTTGGAAATTGTGGCAAGGATGTGATGGGGTGCCAGCACAATATCTCGGCAACCGCTCGTCCGAATTTTACGATTCAAATGGTATATGTATCAGCAGATCACTTGATCTGCTGATACATTCACCATAGCTAACTGTTTAACGCATTGGATACAGTCTTGATCGAGCGGATCTTGGTTTCCCGGAAATTAAATCTGTTAGCCCTGTATTTTGATTGCACTCACCCACCGTAAAACGTACCGTTGTTTCGCTAAATACGCTCAAACCTGTGCGCTAGCGTATCTGTAAATTATAAACTCATGAAGACTAAAAAGTAGAAAAGAAGAGATAAATAAACAAAAATTTTTAAAAACCACTCTTATATTAAATGCACTAAAAAGGAGAAAATAAAAATTATGTAAAAAAACTTTTAAAACGCCACTCTTAAATTAAACGCGCTAAAATCTAAAAAGTAATTTTTGGTCGGTATCTCAGAATGGATTTGTCAACAAGGTTTGATGTTGTTATGTAATATTATGTGAACGTCATAGCTTCAAATTAAAAATTTGATGATTCGGCCAATTTGTGCACACCACTCTTTAAGATTTCATCACGCATATGAAAAAATTAGCAAAAACATCGAATTTTTAATTTGACGTTATGACTTTCACATAATTTTACATATCACCTTGTTATCAAATCTATTCTGAGATACCGTCCTAAAATTACTTTTTATCTTTTAGCGCGTTTAATTTAAGAGTGGTGTTTTAAAACTTTTTATTACATATTTTTTATTTTATTATATGATTGTTTTTCTTCATAAAATAGTGAACTATAACCCAAAAGTAGGCACCGGAATGTACCGATCACTAGCTGAAAATCCTGATTCGTTAGTATCAACTTCGAGTGGTAAATTTCTAATTTAACTTTCGTTGTATCAGTTTTCATCATTCAAAAAAAATATTTTTACACAAGAGGTAATCAATTTTGGACACCTAATAATTCCATTCTGAGACGCCACCCGCCAGGGCAACCCGCCCGGAGGGTCTAACTGCGGAGGCGTGCCATAAGCACGCCCTGCAGCTAGTGTATATAATAAAGTGAAAGTGTATGATTAAATTATTATTACATAATTTTAATTATTTTTATTTATTTTGTAATCTAAAATAGTCTTCACGTACTGCAAATTCCTTTATTGTTTAATACTTTTATCTTTAGAATACTAGACCCGTACACATACATATAGGAACCTCTAATTATTATTATTACTTCCGTAACGTTTTATAATTATTACAGTTTCTTATTTTGTATTTTTCATATTTAAGATTTAATATTTAACTGCACAAAATATTAACTTTAGTGTCATTTGAAACATATTTTATAGCTAACGGGAAATGTCAATAACCTCTTTCAATTCTGAGAATGTGGGTTGATGTTTAATGTGATAATAAGCACTACATAAAAAAAAATATTGTTTTATTCACATTTTTTTTTTATTTGTTTTATCACCGACAGTTATTTAAGCTTTTATTTTTCCTGACATCCTTGCTGCAAGAAGGAAAGTATGGTAATCAGTCAAAAAGTGCGGTAGAAGTTTTTTTTTCTCGACGTTTCATGACCCAGGGACCTTAAAAAACCAAAACAAGTGGGTGATTACCTTCTTCGTATGTACTTACGTATGTACGTGTGTAGGCGTGTATGAAACTTAATAAATTTTTTTCTGGATAAACCGATTTTCATGAAATTTGGCACTGAGATTGATATATATAAGGTAATTTGATTGGTGAAAATCTTGGGGTCAATATCTCCATGGTATGAAGTAGATATTTTCTTTAGGGGTCAGTTTTCTCGAAATATTACTAACATAACCCGCTTTCATTTTATATTAAGCTCAAAACATGCGTGCATACTTATCTTAGCATTTTTTTTTTAAATTTACCCCAAATTCCTCTCACTAAAAATCGAAAAATCTATCCTTTTGTTTATTGCATTTTTTTTTTATCATTCAGCATTATGGTAGTGCAAGTGGCCATAAAAAAATATTTAGGCGGCAATATTGCAGGCCGACCAAGTTTAACAATATCGAATTTTTTTGAATTTTTAAACTTTTTTCATGGATCATTATTTCTCCACTATGTAAGAAGAAATAACCAATCCCAGGAAAGTATAACAACTTTGTTGTCAGATGTTTTTTGTGTATACTAGTATCACTAAATGTATTTTTCCCCGTCTAACGCTGCTATAACTCTAGAAGAGAAAGTATTGTAATCAGTCCAATTTCGGCATATGCAGTTTGACCGGATTTGGACACCAAAGGAACTCAAAAAACCGAATGGAAATTTTCCGGATGTTCGTATATACGCGCGCGCGCGTGTGTGTGTGTGTTCGTTTTGCACTCTAAATCATCTTATATCTCCAGAACTACAGGTCCTGTAGTTCTGGAGATATAAGTCGGTTCGACTTTAACCAAACTTGTTCAGATTACTTCTATGTATGGGGCATTGGTGCCATTAAATTTTCAACTTAAAAGGTCAAGGGGGTGAGGCTGTTGAGCGAGGTCACGCTCTCTATCTCGAAATTTCACCAATTAAGGTCTTATTAGCACATTTCTTAATTAAAAAATAATATTTGCAAAAGAGGTTTTTTAAATCGTACCCATACTCCAAAAAAATGCTCGTAACTAGTGGCTAAGTGGGTATACTGCGTCAGTAATATCCCCCATGTCACTAGTGTAACACTGGAGTGTAACTAGGAGCGCTAGTGTAACACTGATGTATTTTTAAAAAAGTTGTGTGTGTAAGCCGTGCATCAGAAAAAAAACAGCGTGACGGGAATACCCTACAACTGTGTTGTCAGCTTTTTTTTATTTTATTGATTTTATTATTCTGATTTTTTTTTAATGTTTATACCTAATAATATTAAAATTAAAATAATAATTATAAAATACTAAATACTTAGTATTATTACTGCTTATCCAATAAAGTATTCACATAATTTAATAAATCCCTGAAATTTAAGTTATTAAATTATATTTAAAATGCAGTTCATAATTTTTTCAATAAAATTATTCCCGTTCTATTCAATAAGATAATTTCGGGTAACCCAAGTTTGATAATTCAATATAACCGTATATTTGAGCTCATTTACTAGTTGTTTTTTTTTCTTTCTTTTTTCATTTTTTTTCCTTCGTTGTACATAACGATAATGAGAACGTCTAGCTCACTAGCGGTCCGTTGCGCCATGCACATTGCATAGGACTACATCAAGGTCGTAACGGTCCATGAATCGCAGTCCACCTGTTCAGATAACAAACCGTCCGTTTATACTAATATATAAATCGTTTCCGAGCATTTGCTTTCATTTCATTTCATTGTACTGTATTTTTTTATTTTTTTATTACCATTCTTTCTTTAGCTATACAGAACCACGCGTGTAAAATATTTTTTTCTCTTTTCTATAACACGAAATGGATTACTAATGATAATTTTCTATCATCATCATTATTATAGTAATTTACCATTCAGTATTTTTATATATTCCGTTACACAAGAAATTCCAAAATGAAAAGCAATTATTATTATTATTATATGCAATATAATCTTTATTTTATTTAATAATCTTTTTCCGTTTTATTAAAAAAGTAATCACTTATTTTTGTAATAATTTTTTCAAGATTGTAAAATTATTATTATTATTATTTTAAATAACAAGTGAAATTTTGGTAAAATTGTAATATATTTGAAAACCAGTTTTGCATGGAGTGAGCGGGAAGTCCCTTTACGCTAGTTATGAAATTGTTAGGATAGGTTAGCTTTTATGTATCTAAAACATCTGTGTCCAGGGGTCTGCAACTGTCTACGGAAAAATGCCGGTGTATTGCCTTTACGGGTAGAAGAGTGCTAGAACCGTTCAATATTTCCATCAACGGTCATGCTATAGAAGAAGCGAATACCATCAAGTACTTAGGAGTTATCCTCCAGAAAAACGGTAGATACACCGAGCACATAGTCAATGTATGCAACAAGGCAGAAAGGATGATAAAAAGTCTAAACATCATTATGTCATCGCAGAATGCCCCTCGGGCCTCAAAGCGCCGTTTACTGGCGACCACCGTCGTGTCTTCGCTTATGTATGCCGTTCCGGCCTGGTGGCGCTCTATCGACATCAGGCGCAACAAAGAGAGACTGGCGAGGACGCACAGGTGTGTGCTCCTAGGTGTTGTGTCCGCATACAGGACAGTGTCCTATGCCGCCCTGTGCGTGTTATCGGGTACACCTCCTATTGACCTAATCGCAAAAAAGAGGGTGGAGAGGGCACAAGGCAAGCCAGAACAAGAGGTCAGGGATGCCGTTTATAATATCTGGCAGGAAAGATGGTCGCAGGAAGCTGTGGGTCGATGGACGAGAACCCTCATCCCCAACATCAAGACATGGTTGTCGAGAAGATTTGGTGAGGTTGATCATCACCTATCGCAGTTTTTTACAGGACATGGTTCCTTCAATAACTACCTGCACAAAATAGGCAAGAGAGAAGAGCCAATTTGCAACTACTGCAACGAGATAGATGTTGCTGAGCACACTTTTTTGAGTGCAATAGGTGGGACACACTTAGACATAGTAAGGCACTCACAGGTATAACTCCAGAGACAACAATAGACTACATGCTAAGAAGCGAGTCAAACTGGAATATTTTTGCTAGTTTTGTTAGACAAGTTGTTCTACAGAAATACTCCGATGAGAGAAGACAAGGTGTTGGCTAGAATAGGACTGGGTGGACAGCCTTGCTGGTGAGGTCCAGCATGCTGTGTTGTGTTGGCACTGATGAGCCACCAAGGACTCCACGGGTAACAGTCAGGCAACAGCACACTGAATACAGAAGGGACCCGGTACCGCGTCGCGGCGAACTGGGTCTGGCGTGGTGTATTAGTATTGCCCTTTTGGGTCCCCAAGGGGGCAATATTGAAAAAGAACTCTCAAAAAGAGCTAACCGGTAGGCCGACCTGCCTTGCCGGTATATAGCCGGTAGGTAAGGAGGCCTATTTGAGTTTAAAGACACTCCCCTGGGCGGCGTAATACCAACAAGTCGGTCCGGCCCAGGGGAGCTGAGAGAAAAAAAAACAAAAAAAAAAGAAAAAAAAAACATCTGTGCGAGTCCACCATGTTCAAATCACAGCTGAATGCGCCTCCATGTCCGGTTGTTCATCCACAACAGTACATCAGGGGTAATAATTTCAAATTCTGCCCGAACAGCGTCTTGGAGCTGTTCGTTGTTGACGTATCTGCGTTTTCGGATTTCTTCTTTTATGAAACCCCATAAGGCATTGTCATATGTGATGAGGTCAGGGCTTCTTGCTGGTCTGGACAATGGAGCCGATAACTCTTCTGCCCACGTCCGATCCAGCGATTTGACAAAAAAATTCATTGAAGAGTCTGTGGACATTGAAACCAAAATGCGCTGGAGCACCGTCTTGGTGAAACGTAATAAGGTCAGCGATCTTTTTTATTTTCAATTCTGGAAGCAGCCACTCGTTGATCATTCTCAGATAATTGAAGATTTTCTTTTCTCTTCGCCATCGAAGAGTAAAGACCAAGGAGAAGTTCAGCTGCCAAATCATATGATTAGGTGGATGGTGTTCGATTTCCTAAAAAAAGTGTGGATTATTTTACGTCCAGAAAAACAAGAGTTTCGATAAATCATACACTCGTCCGAGAACATGACGTTATTTTTGTCGTTTGCTCTCGAAAGCGTTCAAACAATAACTGACAAGCATAAACACGTCGATCAAAGTCATTTTCACTCAACTCACTAACTGTGACTGGACGAAAACATTTAACTTTCCTTCCGCATATGGTCTCGTATTGTCGATCTTGGAATGCCTAAATCTGCAGAACGTTTGCGCGTTAATTTCAACGGTGATCGTTGGATCGTTGCCTCGACAGCAGCACACGTCTTAGCTCGACTGCTCGGCTTCTCACTGCGTGGCGCTTCAAGAACACTACTCGTTGCAAAAGTCTTTTTCTCCTACGTCAGTAATGTTTACCGTGATGGTGACGATTTCCCTAAACGCACATACCATTATAATATTTTCCAATATTTTACCAGTGAGTGGAAGTTTGTGGGCTCACACACAAGCTAAAAAACGCTCTTCGACAGTGAATGCACTCGTATCCGCCATCGTTCTACTTTCGACAACGACTAAGGTCATCCCACCACGAATGAACACACCGGTCGATCTCCACCATGATGATCATTCCTACCTTTTCCAGCAGCACTGAGTGATATCAGTGGTGACAATTGGCAGCATTAGCGCCCGATTGAGCTGATTTATTATATTGTAAAGGGACTTCCCATACGGAAGTCGTTACGGACTTCCCTAATAAGTTATGCATTCTATCTCTAGAATTAAATGTACTAAATAACCCGACTAATTGGTTATTCCTCCTTTTCTTTCTAGAGAAAATTTTGTTGATGAAGTTTTAAATTTTATCGAGTTAATTTTTATGGATGATAATTTTTAATGAAAAGTCATTAAATCTAATCAGACGATTAGTAAATGTTTTACAATTATTTATTTGATTTCATTACTTAATACTGAGTTAGTATGGCATGCTAATAAAATTATTTATATTTTAATACGAAAGAAAATTAAAAAGAGAGATAAATAGAAGATTAAAAGGAAATACATAATTCATGTATAATCATTACAACCTTAACTTATAATCTATAGTGGTCGTTTTACGCCATTTCTTCAAAATAATTACTGATTTGTTCATTCATAGTTCTACCATTAGGGTAGAACACGGCTACCATTAGGGTACTGTCACAGCGCTGCTCTCCACCTTATTCTATCCTTTGCTAAACTTTTTTTTTTAGCATATTTTTCCGTTTCCATAAATCCCATCCATTATTTGAAATCTCTTTCTTCCTCTTCCTTTCCTTCCATTCATCAAGCCGCCTATCGCATCCACTAATAAACACCTTTTTCTCATGCATTATTCTAGCCAGTTCCTTTTCCTATATTCAGTCACATGAGCATTTTCCTGTTCTCTCCTATTCTCCTTAATACTTCAATTGTTATATGATCTCGCAATTACATTTATCATTCTGCGCCACATACATATCTCAAAAGCCTCAACTCGTTTTCTGTCTGCCTTTCTCATCGTCCACATTTCAGCTCCATAGAGCATTACAGTCCAAATAAAACATTTCATTAATCTCTTCCTTAACGTTAAGTTTAACTTTCCATGTAGCAGTCTTCCCTTCTTATAAAATTCCTGCTTAGTTCTTAACATTCCTATTTTAATTTCTATTGTGAACCTCAGGTCATCAGTTTTAAAGCTTCATAAGTACTGAAATTACTTCATCTGCTGTAAAACTTAATTTCCTGTCTTAATTTCAATCCTCTCCTCTTTTCCACCTCATACCATACATTTTGCCTTATTTTTGTTGATCTTCATACCCTGAGCTTCATTTAAGTCGTCAAGCGTTTTATTTCATTTACTTGGGCTGTCCGCCAATACCGCCATGTCATCAGCACGACGTATACATTCTATTCTTCTTCCCCCGATCTTTATTCCTCTTTTCCCATTCAGACAGGATTTAATTATTTTCTCCAGATATATACTAAATAATGTTGGTGACATGCAGCATCCCTGTCTCAGTCCCCTTCTAATCCTCCCTATTCTTCCTGTTATTTCATCTCCTATCCTCACTTTTATTCACTGGTTGTAGTACAGTTCTTTTATTATACGTCTTTCTTTCCAGTCAACTCCCTTCTTTTCCAAGATTAGCAGTAATTAATCTCATCTCCTTTTTTTCTAAACACCCCCAAGGCAACCGGTCCTCGCCGTTAAGCATAAACACCTCAGGGTGTCGTGGCAGCATTCTCTCCCCTCCCTATCTTGCTCCTTTTATTCGGGCTTACCCGCCGGGGTCTCCCGAGCCTCATCGGTACATACCGACTCCCTCTTCTGGGTGGCCGATGTGCTCCTTCACTGGGGGACTACCCTCCCTGTCGCTACTCTACCACGCGCCAGAGATTCATTGCACATGCCCGTTGCGTTTCGCGACCCTCTCACACCACTAGGGTCCCCCATGCCATCATCGAGGAGCCCCCCTTTCCCAGTCTTGTATGTGGGTGAGCCAAGACACTATCAGCATAGGAGCATAGGGGCTACTTCCCTTGCCCTACTCGTCGCCACGATTCGACCCGAGGTGCCCGTATTTTTTGCACCCGTTTTTTTTTTTCCATCTAACTCTGTCAAACGCCTTTTGCAGGTCGACAAATGCAACATACATACTCCGCCTCCTTAATATGTAACTCCCACCTCTTACACTTAGTAACCCTATAGCGACCCTTGTTCCAACACCTCTTCTAAAACCACACTGTTCTTCCACAATACTGCCATCCAATTGATCGTATATCCTCTCATATAGAACCCTTAATGGCACGTTAGCTGCATGTGATATTAGGCTAATCGTTCTATGTTATTCACACTTCTTTGTGTTTCTTTTATTTTCTATTGGTACCATTATAATATCCCGGAAGTCCTCTGGATACTTTTCTTTTTCAAATATTCCTTTAGATACAAGTTTCTCTTATTTAAATTACTTAGGTAATCGGCTTTATGGACAATTTTTTTTATAGGCTATTTATATTATAAAAGTGTTTTTTTTTTTTTTTTTTTTTTAAATAAAACTGACTTAAGAAGGTGAAAGAACATTACACCTGAAGTATGAAGAGGGTCCAAGCCTGCTCAAATACAAAGAAAATGAACCGAACACTTGGTCAGAAGATAGAAAAGCCCAAATTCAAGAGGATGAAAAAGTACTGGGAAGAGAAGAAAAAGAGGGTGAAAAAGAATAGCGCGGTTCATATACCAGACTGTAACGATTAAAGAGAATAAATAAATAATAAATACAGTAAAAATTAAAAAGTTATTTTTTTAAATTTAAATAACAAATACCTCTTTTGAAGTCGTTCCAAATTGAGAATTAGTAAGTTTTTGATTGATTTTTATTTTTAACTTCATGCCAATTTCTGAAAGTAAACATTTTGTAAATTAAAAAAGTTATTTTTCTCACTTTTAATTCAGTTTTTTCGTTTTTATTTATTTATTTTTTAAAGTATTTTTTATCTTTAATTTACTGATACGATAAATTTATTTAAATCATCTAAAAACACTACGTTTTGTATAATTAAGCAAATTACAAAAAAAAAAAAAATATTAATTTTATAATATTAAGAAGTAGAACTAACTTCCGTTTATTTATCATATTTTTTTCACTTTTTAATAATCATCAGATTCAAGTAAAAGTTTGATAATTATAAGTTTTTAATAAATTAAGCAAAAAAAAAAGAAGGAAATTCATCTTTTACAAAATATATATATATTAAAACATTAAATGTTTATCTCATTTATTAACGGTAACTTTTTTTTAATTCTGATTTCTCTTAAATCGAAATTATTAGATATTCGTTAAGTTACTTGCTTGCTAATTATGGCAATGTGTATAAATATAAGGTAGCATTAAGAGAAGATATAAAAATAATCACAAAAATAAACGCTACTGTTATATTAACAATTATTTTATATTTAGCAAGGAATTTTTATTATACACGTACTACCAACAACTATTAATGCCCTGAAGAATTCACTTTAACATGTTAGAACAGAAACAATAATTATGATTGAGATCCTGTTTCTTTTAGTATTTATTAAGCTAGAAAAACATGTTGCTGTTTCGATTACCTACATGGTTTTGCATGGTTTTGTATATGTACCTACATGGTTTTGCATAATTTTATGTTATAGTTTCAATTTTACAAAAAAAAAAATTGGTTTCAACGATTTATATTCATTTATAACTTAGTTGCATTACTAAGAGAAAAACGAATAATTTATTAAATCATTTACCAATATCGGGTAAGCATAACTCAAATACATCTTGGCGTTCCAGAAAATTATTAGTATGATGAAATTAAAATTTGTTTTATTTATAACTGATTTAGAAAAGCCCATATACTACTACTTTTATTATTCTCATATTTTTATAATGGACAATTATGATGTTAATACAGAGCTTTCAGAAAGTTTCTGTACATTAGAATTATGGAAGTATAATGATGAAACTTCCTTAATTATTACTTTGTATTTTTATTTCATTATTTTATAAAAACAGATATTACAATAACTGCAATAGTTTATAAAAGGTGTTGAAAATGACCTCCTTTAATGACTACTACATACGTTTCAATTTGTTTCACAAGCACTTTAACCAGCTGATGTGCTGGAATATCTTATGGCATTATTGCCGTTTTTTGATCGACAATCATCCGTGGTCTCTTGTGATAAACTGCTTGTTTCGCTGCCCCTCATAGAAATTAATCTTGGGGAGTCAGATCGGGCGATCGTGTAGGTTAAAATTCCCTCGAAATATTCGCTTGCCAAAGAGATTTCTTAAAAAAGTCATTGACCAGTTAGCTGCCTCCTCTGTGGCGCCATCTTGTTGGAACCAACCGTGATTGATCTCCACTTCTGTTTACTGACTATTAAAGTTTGTTTAAAACACAATAACAATTACTATTAATTATATATTTTTTAAATATTGGACCCTTTTTTTCTTTTTTTTTTTTTGTTTAACCTTCGGGACCACCGTTGGGTACTGTTTTAGAATATGAGATGATTGAGTTGTAGCGTGTGTAAATATGCCATGCCTGACCGGGATTCAAACCCGGGACCACCGGAGGAAAGGCCAAGAGCTACCACTCGTGTCACGAAGTCCGGAAAATATTGGATCCACAATGCGCTTTCTACTCACATCGACTGAGACTCCAATTTTTGCTTCGTGTAAAGACTGTTCGTGTAATTTATGGACGATAGTTTTGACCACAGTCAACAAGAAAATACACGACCGTGGTCGTGTATTTTGTGAATTGATATACCCTTCCGGATTAAACCACGCTTCATCTGTATAAAAATACGTAACGTGGATGATATCTGCACAATTTTGGTCGATAAAACGTTTAAACCAATGATTTAATTTTTTGGATAAAACCAATGACAATGATTTAATTTTTTGATCTGTAGGTTTTAGTTCTTGAACACACATCACTTTGTTTTTTTTTTTTGTATTCAGTCATTTGACTGGTTTGATGCAGCTCTCCAAGATTCCCTATCTAGTGCTAGTCGTTTCATTTCAGTATACCCTCTACATCCTACATCCCCAACAATTTGTTTTACATACTCCACTTGTGTGGCCTGCCTACACAATTTTTCCCTTCTACCTGTCCTTCCAATATTAAAGCGACTATTCCAGGATGCCTTAGTATGTGGCCTATAAGTCTATCCCTTCTTTTAACTATATTTTTCCAAAAGCTTCTTTCTTCATCTATTTGCCGCAATACCTCTTCATTTGTCACTTTATCCACCCATTTGATTTTTAACATTCTCCTATAGCACCGCATTTCAAAAGCTTCTAATCTTTTCTTCTCAGATACTCCGATTGTCCAAGTTTCACTTCCATATAAAGCGACACTCCAAACATACACTTTCAAAAATCTTTTCCTGACATTTAAATTAATTTTTGATGTAAACAAATTATATTTCTTACTGAAGGCTCGTATAGCTTGTGCTATTCGGCATTTTATATCGCTCCTGCTTCGTCCATCTTTAGTAATTTTACTTCCCAAATAACAAAATTCTTCTACCTCCATAATCTTTTCTCCTCCTATTTTCACATTCAGCGGTCCATCTTTGTTATTTCTACTACATTTACAACGTTGAAAAAGTAACAAATTTCTGCTAGAATTAAAATAAAAATAAAAGCTCAAAAAGTTACAGAAAAGGATATCTTTAAACAGAAGGATCAGTTTATAAAATTAATTTGTAATCATGACTTTCAAGAAACAGAAAAAGAATCACTTTGTAAGAGAACCGTTTTAGTTTTTTTTTTTTTCTTACAGTATTATGTGCGGTAGTAAGTTCAATTATCTTGTTGTTGTCTTGAAGTACCGTAGGGTTAGGGGGAAAACTAAAACCTAGTCCCGGTGGGGGATCCTTTCGCGGATTCCCCATTAGAGGCAAGGCATAAAGACGGAGTCCCGGTGGGGGGATCATTTGGGGTCCTCTCATTAGAGGATGGCGCCTAAAAAACCGAGTCCCGGATAGCTGGCGGAAACTTTGTTCCCATCGAGATAGTTGTAGGCTATGGTACCCTTTGGAGCCGAGTGGCCCCGGTGGGGGGGGGGGGGAGGAGAAAAGAAACGCTTTTTTTTCTTTTTAAGTCACAATTTATTCTTCCAGTTCTTTCCACGACCGTCTTCTTTTTCTATTTCTTGAAAGTCATGATTACAAATTAATTTTATAAAGTGATCCTTCTGTTTAAGGATATCCTTTTCTGTAACTTTTTGAGCTTGCAGAAATTTGTTACTTTTTCAACGTTGTATTATTACTCATTTTAAAGAATATACCAAAGAAAGTTTTTTTTTTCTGGTTGCATGGGAGAAATAATATTTTTTATTACTTTTTGGAATTCTGATATTGTTTTAGTATTAGAGCCAAGTATTTTTTTTAGAAGTTTTCTTTATTTTTTGACATTTTTTTTAAATTTCACTCAACATTTAGTGTTAAACATTTTTCTTCATATAAATTGTTTGTTCTTATAGTATTACAGTGTCTGATTTTAGTGTCAATGGATAGAGACTTTTTATTGTAAATATTACGTGTTAGTCTATAAGCATTTTCCAACTTATTTGCTCAAATTTTATTCGCCCTTTTTTACCGACTTTTTTTAAGAAAAATACGGTATTACTTTTGGTTGTAAGCTGGGGATTGAAGGAGAAAAATAATTTTCTTTACATTTTGAGGTATGAAAAGTATGAAAATACAATTCATGTGTAGAATTTTGTGGCTCGAAAATCTTCAAAATTAATAGATCAATTTCATTGAAATTTAGATATGCTGTAGTAGTGTATCAGAAGTTGTGCACCTAAAAATTTGATAAACATTGTTCAGTCATCTTGAGTTACGCTAAATTTAAGATAGAAAAATTTGAACGGAGCAAGTTAGAAGCGTGATTAGTTATGATTCTGCAAGTTGGAACTTGACGTTTCTTTATTTGCGGTATCTATTATTAAAAAGAATGTTCGGCGTATTCAGATAGCGTTACCTTCGTTGAGGATCATGCTCAACCACATGGTGAGCATGATCATCCTTCGTTGAGGATCATGCGTACCTTCGTTGAGGATCACTGGGTATGTGTTTGAGCGAAAAGGAAATAAAATAAAGTAACGAAAAGTCTGCCTTCTTGCGCAGTTCTGCGCAAGATTTCTTTTATTTTTTCCATTTGGTTGGTTATTTTGCCCGGATTCTTAAATTGTTCAATTTTCTTAAAAGATCCATACCGCTTTTTCAGTTTTTTGTGGATTATTTTCTGTTAGATATGTTTCTATTTTTTTCAATAGATAAATTCTAGCCCCGCATTTTCAGCAACTTTATTCAAAATATTTATCTGTTTATTGCTTTTTCTTCATCATTAGCTAAGAGATGGCCAGTTCATCTGCTAAAGTCAGTAAAAGTTTCTTTTTCCCTCTTCCTGATTTAAATGACTTAATATTTTTGTTTATCATGTTATTATTCCAGGTTTCTCATAATCTTGTCAAGGAATATTAAATAATAACTGTGAGATCCCTCGCCTTACTTTAAATCATATTTTAATCCTGATTGATTCTGAGATTTCTCCAGTAAATTTTACTTTAGAAGGGATATCTGCTAATGTTTTCATTAATTAAATTTCGTAATTTATCATAGAATCCATATTCTCTCTTAGAATATTAAAGTTTGTCTCTTCACTGAGTTATAAGCCTTAGAATCTACAAATTGTAAAATAATTTTTTTATTTGTTTTACTGATAAAAACTAAAACAAATTTGAAGCTTCTGATTTGTTCTACACATGATCTCCCCTTTCAAAGAAAGACCTTCTTGGTTCATTTAATTGTGGATATATTATAAAATCAGCTTGAATTTATAATAGACCAATTACATATTTAATTGGGAGATTATTCGATAGTATTTGTATCCTTTTTATGTATGGTGTGTATTAAACGTCATTTTTTATTTCTAGTGGATTATGAATACTTTCCAAATTTCATTTAAAGAGTTAAGTTTATCATTATCTAAATTTTTACGTATTTCTGCAATTATTCCATCTACACCAGAGGTTTTATTGCTTTTGTATTTTATTTTAAACTAAAGAGTTTCGAGTACCAAGTTTAACAATGCAGTTTCCAATTT
Source organism: Lycorma delicatula (assembly GCF_047948215.1). NCBI lineage: Eukaryota > Metazoa > Arthropoda > Insecta > Hemiptera > Fulgoridae > Lycorma > Lycorma delicatula. The sequence goes on from NC_134463.1 coordinate 52,897,256, forward strand.
TTTAAAAATTGAGCTAGAACCGATTGGACTTTATATGGGTCAACTATTTTTATACTTGTGAAGTTTGGACGACACAATTTGAAAAAATGGTTCAATTGAAGTAATGTTCCCATCATAATAATTATACAAGTTTTTAGGATTATTTTTAAAGAGTTTTAATTTATTTCTTCGAGTATTTTATTTTTTGTGATTTGAAAAAAAACGAACACTGTAATTAAGAGTTTGTCACCAGTTAATAATATTGTTCTCAATCAATTTCGCTAATCCGTTTTACTAGTAAAAACTTTCCAAAGTAATGTTTTGGTAACTTTCCTTTAAATCCATTAATCCACCTAAAAGTTCCAGTCAAACAAATATAAAAACAGCAAAGCCATCGTAGTGATCTCCCTTTATTTAATGAATTCTCTTAATGCAGTAATGAGATTTATTTAAAAAGAAAACCTAGTTCTCTAAAAGTAGATTCAATTAACACTGTTATTATATCCATATATTTCTAAAAAAAAATCTCCAAAATTATTTTTAATTTTTAACTTAAATAAGTAACCGTATTTTATTACATAAAATGTGTAATAATAGTTTTTAAATGTTTTTCCCCCTATTATTCGGGCGTGTATAACTTTCAACTTATTTATATATTCTCTTATAAATATATATTAATTTTATATTTATTTATATTAATTTTTTTTATGAACAACTTTAAATCTACTAGAATCTCTTTGTAAATATATTTCATAATAGGATGTCTTCCGTTTAGTTGATATCTTAACCTGTAATTATTTTTTAGTTGTTTATTTATTTTGTTGAACTAAAAATATTTTTAATTTCCGTTACTATTTTTTTTATTTTTTTATTTGTTATTAGTCGTTTTTGTAACATCTAGTAAATCAAGTATTACATTAAAAATTAGGTTAGTTACGTTTCTTTTTTTTTCTTTTAATTCTTATTTATAATATGGGCTTTAAATATTTCAATAGATTATTTCATTTGGTTTTTTCTTACAATCTCAATTAAAATTTTTGTTTATTGTTTCATTTTTATAATTTTTTTTTCTTTGTAAATTTATCATCTTATATTTTTACATAATTTATTATTTTTTTATTTATTTATTGTCTCTACGTTGATTATTATTATAAACTTATCTCGTATTATATTTTATATATACACTAGCCAGTTGAGGGTCAGGCCCCTGGGGCTCAGGTCGGTCCAGGCGAACCCCGGAGCTAACCCAGAAGCTTAGGCCACACGGCCTACCTCAGGGCTGCAGAGCTCGCTTCGCTTACAATTCCCTTCTGTCAAGAGAGCTCCACTCCCTGGAACCCCGCAGAGATCGCTCCTTCGCCATTACCGCAGAACAAGCTTGTGAGAATAATACTGATAAATAATAAAGTATTTAGGCTTTACAGAAATCTGGAAAAGAAACTAAATTAGAAAAGACAGAATAGTAGTAACTATGGTAACTATGACGACGAAACGTTCATAACTTATTTTTGTTGCCATGGTGACAGAAATAAAATAATGAAGTAAAAGGATTAATCTCTTCTTTTTTTTGTTTAATGAAGAATATCTTTAATTCATAACTTTATCCCCAAGTGAGCTAGGGCCTCGGTCTATGACTTAAAATTTTTCCTGGGATAACACATGTATCCTGCAAATTTGAAAGCAATTTTTTGGTTGGTTCTCGTGATGAGAGAACAAATTAACAAACAGACAAATTTTCGGTTTTGTATGTAAGAGAAGATATATATGTATGTGAGCGTGTGCAGGTGCGCATGTATATAATGATAGAGAGAGAGATTTTTGAGAGGAAGCTTGATTTATACGATGGTTAAATTGTGACCGTTAGCCCCCTCTTTAGACTCCTCTTTCATTTAACCAGTTTTCTTTTTACAAATAATTGTTAGCTTACCGTCATGAAAAATATAAATTAATTTTCATTAAAAAAAAAAAATGTAATAAAAACAACAATATTTGTAAAGATTTCCATTTTGAAAGCCATTTGAAATTGAAAAAATCTTCTGTAAATTAATTTTATCTACGTAAAAAAATCAAAGTAAACATATAAATTTATTTTCAATCAAAAAAACTAAGAAATAAATTAAAATTTAGTACATATATTCACATGATGATATAGTTTTTTCACTGCTTTCTTTAAAAAAAAACCCTTCAGCAAAAATAAAATATGATACTTTTTAATAAATTTTCTGTTTATATATATATATATATCTTCTTTTAAGAGAGAAAAAATGCATATGATATACGGAAAAAAAGAATGAAATATTCCTTTCATAGTATTACTACTTAATAAAATTAGATTTCTTAAAGTTATATGCAGACATGGATAAAAGTTGCAGATATTTAAAATAATCATATCTCAGAAAGTAGTAGAAATAATAAAACGAGTAAACATGTTTTACATATTTTAGAATGCTTCAATACGAGCTCCGACTTTTGCTCAGGTCAACTGGATCATCGCAGCGTAACTGTGGCAATATCGATTCATCGTTTTAAATATTGTACATCCCTGATTTGTTCACTGTAGACAATGTTTTTAACATATCCCACATACAAGAACGTCTAGGGATGTCAAATCTGGGCTTTTCGGGTGCCAAAGCACAGAACCTGCTCTACCAATCCAATTATTATCGAATACTTTATTGAGAGCGCGTCGAACGCTTAGGCTAAAGTGTGGGGGCGCACCATCTTGTTGAAATATTAAAGCACCGTTACTTTCTTGTTCAGTTTGGTCAAATTGCGGGAAAACTTACAGTTGTAGCATGTCTAAATAAACATTTCTTGTGATAGGCTCATGGAAAAAGAATTGTCCAGTCACAAGATCAGGCATCAGACCGCACCTCACGATTATTTTTGGGGAATTACTGACATACTCAATAATTTCATTGGATTGCTGAAATCTCTGTATCCTGCAGTTATGTCAAAGCATTTAATACAACGGATTACAGCTCCCATTACCGCAGTTACGCCTGCGAAGATCCAGCGGACCTGGACAGAAGTCGATTATCGGCTGAATGTTTGCAGTGTGACCAACGGAGTTCATATTGAAACGTTCTAAGGCATGTAAAAAAATATTTTGAAGTGGTGAATTTAAAAAAAAAAAATACTCGTTTCATCTTATCTTTAGTAGATTCAGAGATACAATTTCTTTAAATTACTGCAACATTTTTCGGTGACTCTGTATCACATATAGTTTTACATTTTAAGTTAACTATTTCTTTTCATTACTTTACTTTTTATTTTTTACTTTCCATATTTTTCCTATTTTCTATCATTACAAAATGAATTTCCACACTCTTCAACCTATTACCTTTTTCTCTTACTCCTCATTCTCTTTTGTTATATCTTCTAGTTTCTTCTTGCTTCAGAAGTATCAACTTTATTACTATATTACAGATTATATGATTTAGTTTTTTGTCATTTCATAACTCCTATTTCTATGACAAGTAAAATTCCATTTTCATATTATTCTCTTTATAAAAATATAATTTTATTCTCACTTGTTTTAATATTTTCGTTTTATTTCTTTTTGAGGTAAAATCTTTACCATAACTATTTTCGATGATTATTTTATGCACATCATCTTAGAACGTGTTTATCTAATACTGATTAAAAAATTAATGAAATTTAAAATGAAATGTTTTCTTTCAATTTTGAAAAAAGATTTTTGTCTTTTCTTGTTCCAAATAGTAGATGTTTGTTTTATTTGTTTTTAAAACAATATACATTTTTATTTTGTTTCATTTTTAAAAATATTGAAAGTACTTTGTCAAAAGTCACAATGATATGAGTTTTATACAGTATAAAAAACATACCTATTTATTGTATATTTTATATATATTATTTTTCCTTAGCTGGTAGAGAATGAATCTATTACACCTGACAGTCGTAGAAGTGAAATTATGGCCATGTTCAGGCAAATAACTAGTCATGACTGTCTTGGTATCCATCTGCACCGAATAAATCTATATCGTAGATTTAAATGTGTCATTTGTTAGGCGGAAAACAGTGTTATGAACTGGGAGCATGCACTGAATGAACGTGATTATTTTAAAAATTGTGTTGGAAAGATTTGTTGACGAATACAGTAGAAATTTATACAAAAGATACATTTCGATACAAAGATGACTTTGTATCAAAATTATAGCATTTGTTATAAATAAATATATTATTTTGTACTTTTAATAAAGAACTTTGTTGATTAAAACAAGAACGAGGTTTAATTATTATATTAACATAAAAATTAACTATTTTTCTAGTTAGAATGTGGTTTACCCTTAATGTAATGTACCATTACAAGAGTCCTAACGTATTGTAAACCATTAGAAGAGTCCTAGTTAAGACGTAGTAAATCAAGAACTACGAGGCAGGTCGTTCTCTATAGAAGTTTCCTGTAGTAGTATTCTTGGCTGGATAAGACAAAATAGGAAACAAAACATAATTATGAGGTTATACTTACCTATGTGTCAAATTGTTATTTATTAATTATCACCCGGCGGCAGGGTACAAAACCAATGCTTTTATACTGGGTGTTAATATAGTATGGAAACCCTTAACTAACTTTTAATCGTTAAAACATAGAAAATCGAATAAAAAAACCAATAGATTGGAGTAAAAAACCCCTGTTTTTTATGTTTAACATATAATAACTTTGTTAAATGGGTAATAAATACATAAAACTTTTAAACAAAACTTTTAGAATATTTAATTTTTAACAAAATAGTGTAAGATAAGTTGAATAAACATAGAAAAGTTAGAATTTTATTTAGAAATAATACACTAGACCAAAGTGCATTATACTTAAGAGTTTGTAATAAATTTTCAAAAATGAGCCCGCCATTTTCATCACATTTCTTGGCACGCTTCTGCATTACTTTTGTTGCTCTTATTAGTTCTTCAGGATTGTCCTTAGGTTGCTCAGCCGCATCCATAATGTGGACAATTAATTTCTCACGAGAATGTATTTTTGTTTTGTATACAATATTTTTCACCCATCCCTAGACGCAAAAGTTTAAAGGTGTTAGATCAGGTGATCTTGATATCTAGAAATGTGTACCTCCACGACCAATCCATTTCTCAGGAAAACGATGATTTTGAGTGGAAACGGTACAAGAGAAGTGGGGAGCGCGCCATTTTGCTGGAAGTATACTTCCAGCAAATGTTCCTCTGCGTCTCAACGCTAGAGGAACATATTCAAGCATCCTGAGCCCGTAGGAGAAGACATTCTTCATGTGGCAGTTTCGGTCGTCACGCCACCCTCCTCCATACCTAGCCCTTATGGGCTTTACCGAAGGTCATCTTCAGAACCCCGGCTAAAGGCATCTCAGCCTTGTTCTTGCCTCAGTCAGGATGCCACCGATGCGAATACTACATGTGATATTCCCATTGTTATACTGCTAGAAAATGAAATCTAAAACAAAACACATCTGCTGCGGCAATTCTTTTTGAAGAAAATACAAGTAGGGCTCAGCATTTAAGCGGCCGAGTAATATGAAATTGCGTAAGTTGTTGAAGCCATGTCTAGTGAAATTTGCATCGTCAGTAAACAAAACATACTTGTAAAGCTGTTGATTTGTATTCCACCAGTTGCAGAACTCCAAGCGACGCAAACCGGTCTCCTAAGTGTAGAAATTGAACTGGCTGTTTGTGGTAAGGATGAAACTTGTTTTGTTTAAGTATCCTCCAAACCATCGGATGCGGAACTCCGATCCACCTAGAAAGACGTCATGTACTCACACCTGGATTCCGCTGAACTGCATCGATAATAATCTCATCAGTAACAGTTTCGTATTGCGACAGATCGTTCGTAGCTTTTACGAGTTCTAGGTAGTGAACCTAACCCACCGGGTTGGTCTAGTGGTGAACGCGTCTTCCCAAATCAGCTGATTTGGAAGCCGAGAGTTCCAGCGTTCAAATCCTTGTAAAGCCAGTTATTTTTATACGGATTTGAATACTAGATTATGGATACCGGTGTTCTTTGGTGGTTGGGTTTCAATTAACCACACATCTCAGGAATGGTCGATCTGAGAATGTACAAGACTACAGGAGGCTAAACAGAAAAAAAGAGAGAGGTAGTGAACCTGTTTCCCCGATGATTACGAAGTCACGCTAATTGTTTTGGGATCTGAAATCCTGCGATTCGCAAAACGTATTTCATATTCTACTGCAGCAGCTAGCATTACCACTACCGACACCCGAACCAATATCATATCAGAGTATTCCTCTGTTGTAAATACGAGCTGTAATCTCGTAAGTACGGTATTACTTCAATGGCAAACTGATCACGTTCAAACTAAAATTCACAGAAAACCTTCGGTAACGACAGCACAGTTCACCGTACCCGATATACTTAATGTACCTTACGGAATGTATATAAACACTAATACAGTAATAAACATTGTTGATCAGGTGTTGTTATTTTATTACCATCTTTGAAATAATAATCTTTTCAAATATTTTATTATATTTCTGTCACTAATAAAAAAATTATCTAATTAATTTTTATTTTTTTTATTTTTATTCTACAATTGTTTTTAATTTCCAGATTTTTATTTTTTTAACAATAGTTGTTAACATTAAAATTATTTTAAAAAATTTTTCATTTAACAAAATTATTGTTTGTTAAACGTAAAAATCTAGGTTCTTTTACCCCAATTTATTGGTTTTACTCCTAATTTCTCAAACACTACTGCATATACGGTTTTGAAATTTACTTTATTCAACTTTTCAGGACAATAACTAAAAGAAATCACTGATTCTGCCACATACATCCTAAAAGTTTTAGTACGACCCCATTTCACGCTAAAATCTAAGGGAAATTTTTCACCGTTGTAATTCACTAACGAAATATTTTAAGATATCTATTTATATGAACTTTTTCCATTATTTTTACGAGCAGATTAGGTAATAAAATTTCCGGGAGAACTTCGTGGTACACTCTGTATAAATATAAATTTATGCATCCTTTACATAGTCATGAATGAATGAACAGAAGAGAAAAATTCTTTCTATCTTATGGTATGTCTGGCTGTAATAATAATAAAAGATAATTTAAAAGAAACAGGTTTTATTTTCAATTATTCTTTTTAATGTTTTTTTTCTTTCTTCTTTACTGTAACAGTACCGTTTTTTATGTAAAGGTTAATTACTAGTCTGGATATTAAGAAAAAATGCAGCTTACTTTAGGCTATACAGTATTAACATTCCATTTTAACAATACGTTAAATATGAAATGGAAAGTAGTTACTTTATGTTACCGAAACATTATGTTAAATAACGGACTGAATAAAACTACACGGACTTTAATGAAATACAATTTTTACTGTTATTTTGGTCTTTTTGTTCCAGAGTATAATGTAGGTGCAAAAGCTGATTTAATTTTAATAGCCCATACAAGAAAAGAAAAATTCAATAAAAAAAAAACAATTTTTTAATAATATAAATTATTTCAGGGCCAAAAAGAAATAAAAACATAACAGAATATATATATTTTTTGAATTGGGAAATAAATTTTAAGAAAGATTTTTGTATAAAATATTCATAGTTAGATAAACAAAAAATTTTCCTAAGTAAAATTTTTCTCTGAATCAAAAAAGCTAAAATAACAAAAAGGAAATTTTCAAAAAACTTTACTAAATTTTACGTACGGTGTCTATAATTTAAAACAATTATAGACATCTTTTTATAACTATATATGAAGCAAAAATATGAAAGTAACGGCCTATCGCCGTTACTTTTTAATCTTTACATGGAACTAGCAGTTAATGATGTTAAAGAACAATTTAGATTCGGAGTAACAGTACAAGGTGAAAAGATAAAGATGCTACGATTTGCTGATGATATAGTAATTCTAGCCGAGAGTAAAAAGGATTTAGAAGAAACAATGAACGGCATAGATGAAGTCCTACGCAAAAACTATCGCATGAAAATAAACAAGAACAAAACAAAAGTAATGAAATGTAGTAGAAATAACAAAGATGGACCACTGAATGTGAAAATAGGAGGAGAAAAGATTATGGAGGTAGAAGAATTTTGTTATTTGGGAAGTAAAATTACTAAAGATGGACGAAGCAGGAGCGATATAAAATGCCGAATAGCACAAGCTAAACGAGCCTTCAGTAAGAAATATAATTTGTTTACATCAAAAATGAATTTAAATGTCAGGAAAAGATTTTTGAAAGTGTATGTTTGGAGTGTCGCTTTATATGGAAGTGAAACTTGGACAATCGGAGTATCTGAGAAGAAAAGATTAGAAGCTTTTGAAATGTGGTGCTATAGGAGAATGTTAAAAATCAGATGGGTGGATAAAGTGACAAATGAAGAGGTATTGCGGCAAATAGATGAAGAAAGTAGCATTTGGAAAAATATAGTTAAAAGAAGAGACAGACTTATAGGCCACATACTAAGGCATCCTGGAATAGTCGCTTTAATATTGGAAGGACAGGTAGAAGGGAAAAATTGTGTAGGCAGGCCACGTTTGGAGTATGTAAAACAAATTGTTGGGGATGTAGGATGTAGAGGGTATACTGAAATGAAACGACTAGCACTAGATAGGGAATCTTGGAGAGCTGCATCAAACCAGTCAAATGACTGAAGACAAAAAAAATTGTCCTTAAAATGTATGTTTAAAAAAGGGAAGCTTAGTGTCAGAAAATAGAGTATCATTCCCTATGCATTATGCATTAATTATATATATATATATTAAACGTTCACAAGAAACACCATTGTAAATGATCCTTTCTTGTAAAAATGAACTGAAGTAAAAAGCTCTGTAATGAAATTTATAAGATAGATGCTATTGCTGGGTTGCACAGTTCATTTCCTCAGATATCAAAGTCCTACGACATGGAATTTTCATTAGACACCTTAGGTACAAAAATATCTGTGAGGGTAGGTTTTTAAAAAATGATCTGAAAAAACAAGAAAAAGTTGGTGGTGACAGCCTTGCCAATTTCTAGTCTATATAAATAAGGTAGTATCTTAATCATATCGTTGCTAGTTGTTTGTCATAAAACAACTAAAGGTAAATCCAAATTAATAGATGATGTCATTCAGGGATCCCTTCAAAACTGAGAAAGATCAGCAAACTCTGAATGCATGAACAATGATATAAATATTTTCTGGACAGGAAGTCCAGAAAATGTCCAGACAGGAAGTCTGGACAGGAATCTATTGTTGAATAGATGAAGAAAGAAGCATTTGGAAAAATATAGTTAAAAGAAGAGATAGACTTATAGGCCACATACTAAGGCATCCTGGAATAGTCGCTTTAATATTGGAAGGACAGGTAGAAGGGAAAAATTGTGTAGGCAGGCCACGTTTGGAGTATGTAAAACAAATTGTTGGGGATGTAGGATGTAGAGGGTATACTGAAATGAAACGACTAGCACTAGATAGGGAATCTTGGAGAGCTGCATCAAACCAGTCAAATGACTGAAGACAAAAAAAAAAAAAAATGAAGCAAAACTATTAAAAAGTTTTGAAAAATATTTAATCCGAAGGGAAATAAAAATAAAAAACATACATTTCAATTATAAAAGGGCTACTGTAAAAAAAAATTGGATTATTTATATATGCATTGTAAGTAACAAATTTGCTTTAATAAAATTTTCTCTAAAATGCCGCTGAAGAAACTCGAGATTGATTTTTCGTGATATGCCCTCCTTAACGAATTTTGAAAAAAATTAATATGATCAATGCCCCCCCAAAATATAAAAATATTTCAGCCAAATCTGAAGAGAAATGGTTTGGTTAATACTGAGATATAGGCTAAAAGCGGCACGAAAATACCTACATAGGATTTTTTAATTTTCTTGAACTAGTTGATTCCTAAAATGTAATAACTAGCAAAACTAAAATGGAAACCCCGTTTTTGAAATGATTATCATACTTTCCCTTAATATAGCTATTCTAGCTATATTCGGCGGGAAAATAAAAATTGTGTTTTAAACTGTCACTTTCGGTACATGGTATGAATTAATTTGTATTCAACTAACAAAATAAAAAAAATTGATGTGGACACCACATTACTTCCTTGTACATCTATTAAATTACATATACACATTTTTTTTTGAAAAGTACATAAAATTTTATTTCATTAAAAACTTCTGATATATTTTTATTTTTTATTGTTATTGAATTGATATTTATCGTATTTTTTTTACAATCAGGGGTTAATAAATCAATATATTTAAATTAAAAAAAAAAAGACGAAGTTTGGTTCGAACCGATGAGCCTTCCCCTTGTAAGATCCACATATTTCATTAATTAAAATTTCGTTTGGCTATTACTCTGGAATCAATGAAAATAAGTACTACTTATGATATATTGTTCAAAAGCTCTCAATGAGGACTTATTACTGCAGATAGGAAAATGTGCAAAATTCAATTTATTTTGGATTTTTGGCTTTTTGGACAATTTTGGTTCAGTCGATTGCAATCAAAAGGGGAGGTGCACAAATAGATGTTACAACAGTTCTAAATCCAAAATGTCAACATCCTACGGCTAATCGTTTTTGAGTTTTACGAGATACATACGTACGTACGTATGTACAGATTCTCAATGGATGTACATTTCTCAATGGAACGCTATGCCTCTTTACGAAACTGAAACTGATGGTGTTGTATGGCGTTGCAACAAATTTTGCAACGCCAAATGTTGTATAGTATGTTGTATGTTGTATAGTATTGTATGACATAGAACTTTTGTGGGGGTTGCTGAAATGGCGGGGAAAAATATGTAGGATAGCTACTAGGACGAGTATCCGTTCCAGAAAATACCTGCCGCCGGAAGTCGCCATGCAGTAGTCGGTAAATAAATTTTCCGTGATCTTTAAGTCGAAAAATTCAGTAGTCCTTAAATTAATTATGAATAAAGAAATTTGTTGAAAAAAGTCACCGATTTGTGGTAGTGGCGCCGGTATTCAGTAAAAATACCAAACATTACATATTATTTGTCTTAAAACAAATAGAAAGGGAGAGGAAGTTATGACATAATCTGTTAAACAAAGTGAATTAGGTTAGTTGATCGTTTATTGAGACAACCAGCTTTAATTAATTTCATAATAGTGAAAGGGTAGATATTAAAACTGTAGAATAAGATAAAGATCGGGAAATATAAAATAGATAATTGAAGATGTGAGACACAGTAAATACATAGAGGTTAAATTTACACAGAATAGAAAAGACTAATCAGTACCATCAAACTAGTTAAATAACTGAAAATTCTAAAAATAAAAAAAAAATATTATTAACGCATCTTAGTAAATATTGAATACAATTCGTATTTTTCCACGTCAGATCGTTTTATTCGTTTTACCTTTTTAAATATTAATTATTTCTTATTAATAACAAAAATAATATATTTATTATATATTTTGTCTTCTGAAACATTTGAGTATTTCTGCATTGTTTCTGTACTTGGACTTTTCTTTATTTATTTTTTTTAACAAATCTTTAAAATTTTGTTATGCTTGCGATTATGATACTGTTTTTATAGAACGAAAGAAAATTAGTTTTGGTATTTCTTTCTTCACCCAATATTTATTCTACCGTATTTAACAAATGTGAACATAAATATTTAATTTTTTACTTCCTTGTACGAAGTAAAGAAAGTATTGTGATCGCGAAAAATTTCGGTTTACAGATTTCAACGGAAATATCCATTTTGATCATCGCCTGATCCATTTTGACTAGTTTCGGCGTGATATCTGTACATACATACCTACGTACAGATGTATCTCGCATTACTCAAAAACGATTAGCCGTAGTATGTTGAAATTTTGAATTTAGAACTGTTGTAACATCTAGTTGTCCACCTTCCCTTTTGATTGCAATCGAATTGACCAAAAATTTCCAAAAAACCCAAAATCCAAACAATTTGGATTTTGGACTTTTTCTTAACTGCAGTAATAAGCTGAGTTATAGCCAAATAAAATTTTAATTAATGAAATATTTTAATCTTACAAGGCGACGGCACATCGGTTCGAATCAGGCTTCATCTTCTTTTTTTACCTTTTTTTTTTTTGAATTTAAAATATTGATTTATTAATAATTATTAACCTCTGATTGTAAAAAAAATTACAAAAAATAATTACAATAAAAAAAATAATAAATATATATAAATTATATAAATCAGAAGTTATTAGTGAAATAAAATTTTATGCACTTTTAAAAATGTGTATGTGTACATTGAATAGGCGTACAAACAATTCATGTGGTGTCCACATCACATTTTTTTAATCCATTTTTCTTGCCAAAACAAATTAATTTTAAAAAACGTTCAAAGAAATTAAAAATTCAATTCAAATTCAGAGAAAAAACTCTTCTTTTATTTTAAACGTTCTGCGAAAAAAGATCGACTTCTCAGTATTTTATTTTATTTTATTTTGAGAAAGTATAAACTCATTCTAATTTAAAATTTTACAAAAAAAATTTCATCCATAAAAACTACAATAAAATATAAATAAAAATAACAATGGATACCGCAGATAATGAAACGTCAACGTCCAATTTGTAGCATCATAACGAACCACACGTTTCTTACTAGCCCCGCTCAAATTTATTCGACTTAAATTGAGCGTAACTCATGAATGACTTAGCAAATGTTTATATGCTCAACTTCAGGTACACTACTGTAGTATGTCTAAATTTCAATGAAATTAATCTTAAACGTTTAGAGATTTTGGAGCCACAAAATTTTATACATAGGCCTAAATGAATAAACATATATATATATATATATGTGTGTGTGTGTGTGTGTGTGTGTACGTATGTGTGTATGTATGTAAGGAAACCTCAATTTAAGAAAATAGTATTTCCGTGATCCTCATACCTCAAAACGTAAAGTCATTTTCACGCTCCTTTTCCACCATGCGACCGTAAGTAATACCGTACTTTTCTTAAAAAAGTCTGTTAAAATATTTTTTTTAAACTGTAATGCTAACAGTCTAATTTTTCATTACTACTTCAAATAGTTTATAAAACTTTTATTTTAACTAAAATTTTTTTGTGACTAAACTAAAATAGTTAGATTTTCTATCTCAATTGACTTTATAACAAGTTAAGATTGTCGTAGGCGATCGAGGAAACTAATTTAAAATGAATAAAAATCGTATCGGAACAGCTCTAGACAACCTAATCTCTGGAATGAAGAAGTAAAAGAAAAGTTATTAACTACAAAAAAGTTTTTTTTTTTATTATAACTATACAGCAACTTTGCAATCTGTTCAGCAAGATAATTAAACAATAAGTAAATAAGATCTTTTATAAAAACAGTAAATAAAAAATTTTAGTAATAAAAAAATATCTATTACTAAATATGTTATTCTTTAATTTTTTTAATAATTATTAAATTTTAAAGATATAATGGAAAATTAATCAATTATAAGTGGATGTGTTTTAAAATTATTTATTTAAAAATAAAACAAAATTTTGCAGCTAAATATTATCAGCAAAACTTTGGATTTAAATAAAAAAGATTATATATTAAAATTTTCATTAAAACCAGTCAAGTTGACTTAAATTAAAAAAAAACTACTTATTTAAAAAAATAAATAAATAAAAACTGGACCTGTACCTTATTTCTAATTATTTATTTATCTATATATTATTATTTCTACTCGTAATAATATGTATAAATTTCACTCGATTAAATCATTAAAAAAAACAAAAAACAACAGCTAATCTATCTTTAAAATCTAAAAAAATGTTTGTTTTTTAAAAATTATTATTAATTTAATTTTAATGAATTATAATAATATAGGTTACGTATCTTATTACATATTACATCTTAATTAATTAATTAATTAATTATAAAATATAAATTAAAAATAAAACGAAGTTGATATAGTACAAAACAAGCATATAATTATATTTTAGACTAAATGACTTTTTTTTATATCCCACATTGAAACCAGTTGTTTACATTACTTTAATGTAGTTTAAGCAGGTATATTTGAAAGAGATATACGTATAAATAATGTAAGAAAAAGATTAAAATAACAGGATGAGGGAAAAGAGAAATTCCCATTTCCCTTTATCTGGTCCAGCAACTGTGTGGTATTACAGGTGAATGGTAGGTATATACTAACGAAGAGTTCAGTCAGTCTGCTAGAAGGAGAGTTGTCGGTATATTCTATAGTCGTTGTGTGTTGTCGTTTTCTTTAACCAGTTGTGTATCCATTCGATTATAGTTCGATTAATGTAGGATTAAATTGTGGGGTAAATATGGATGGTTCAAGTGGTTCATCTGGTGGGGGTAATAATAATAATAACAATAATAATAATAATCGCTTACGTTCTGTAGTTATTGAACCGTGGTTAAGATTAACAAATAGATCTACATCATGGGCCACGTATAATCCTTGCTGTTCCATCGGAAAAATGGATGACAATTCGATAGGAACTGTTAGTGATACATCTTATATGGATATTGATAAAAATGATGAAAAAGAAAAATTAACAGAAGATACAGGAAGTGTTTCTAGTAACGATATCGATAACAGTGATAATAATTATTCCTTTCACGATATATCTACTACAAATAAAGGACAATCGTATAATATAAGATCAAAAAAACCGTTATTACATGATTATAGAAATTCTATGAAAAAACATAGTGAACTACAGGAAGACTATCATCCTTCTTTAAAGAACGATTCATTTCCGATTAATCAATCATCACCGTCGACATCAAATAAACCTATTTTTAATCCTAGATTAAAAATAAATACTAGTGATGGACATTACAGTGAACCGCGTAATCACGTCGGTTGTATGATGTTTTCATCATCAGTATCATCAATAGATGTTCCGGAATATGCTAATTTAACTAATAATGTAGATCAAAATAATAGTATTTTAAATACAACTCAAAACAGAAATTTAATTTCACATAAAAATGAATATGAAAATCCTATATATATGGAATTAGATTATTTTTTAAAATCTCCAGTAATTAATAATAGTAATAATAAAAATAAACCAAAAAAATCAAAAAGTGTTACTGAAATGCCTTGTTTTGAATTTGAACCTATATATAAACCTAAAAAAAAATCAAACAGTGTTGTTGAACCTCCTTCATTACAAGCATTATATAATACACCAATGGTACAAAATCAGTATCATTATAAAAAGAATAATAATAAAACGACTGATGATAATGATGATGAAGATGATGATGACGATGATAATAGTAATAAAAAAGTTTTAATTTATAAACATAAAAATAAAATTAGAAAAAAAGCGAATAGTGTTATTGAAGTACCAATTTTACATTCATATAATTCAAAAAAAAAATCAAGTAGTGTTACTGAATCTCCATCCTTAACTTCATTAAATTTACCCGATTTATACGAGACTAAAAATATATGTAAATGTCGGGAAATGAAAGATAAATCTACACCTCCGATTCGTCTTATATATAGAAGGCATAGTCAAAGAAGATTATTAAGAAGTACAAATAAAAAAGATAATAAATCTTCGAAAATTAATATGCCACCAAAGTTGTCCGATTTATGTGTTCAAGTACTTATGGAACAGGTAATAAAATTTTTATGTTTTTAATAACAAATTTAATTTTGTATATATATTTTTTATTGATATTAAAAATTTTAATATGTATTTTTATTTGTTAATAATACATAAAACTGATCTAAAAATGTGATCATATTTATATTTTTCATTTTAATAAATTTTCAGGTAGTGTTTTATTGTTTTTTTTTTTGTTTGTTTTTTACAACGTAATTTTTATGCTTGAACTTCAAATATTAAGAGCGCCTTTTTATTTAAAAAGGATCAAAAATGGATTTTTATGATTAAATGACATTAAAAATAAATTAAATTTTTAATAGTTTCTGAGAATTGATTTTTTTTTTTAAAGTAAAATTTTAATATTTCATCATTACCAAATTATTTCTATAATAACTCTAAAATGGTAATTGAAAATTTAAATCGATTTAAATTTAATAAAATGTATTTTTCGTAAAAAAAAATATTTTTTTTTAATTCTCAAAATATTAGTTTTCATATTGAAATCTCATTATTTCATAGCTTTGTATTTTAATTTTTGTTTTTAATTCATCCTAAGCCTCGTTGGGGAAGATACCCGTCTTGTGACGATCCCAGTCGACCCACGACACCCTCCATTCATAGCCCTGATGTCCTTCACCGGAGCCCATCAGGTCTATGACTCTAAATTTGATAATAATTTATTTTAGATTTAAATTTAACGATTTATTATTTAGACTCTCTAAATTTGATAATAAGTCTGGCCTCTGTCAGGATGCCACCGATGTAATATATCTATTAAGCAATGTATTAGAATAATATTAGCAGTGGTTTTAAATACATTTGTTTCAATTTTATAATAGGTAAAGCAACGAGCGGTTTGATTGTGCAATTTGAACTACAATTGTGTTTTACGCGTGCAATAAGAATATAATTTAATTATATTTATTTATTTAATTTGATTTTTTTTTGTAATCTACCACCTGTTGTTTTAGATATAAGAATGGAAAATTTTAGATATCTGATAGTTCAATATTTTTTTAATTACACTACAATTTTTTTTTTTTAAGTAACGATTTAACATTTTTGCCAATTTAGATTTTAGTTGATTTAAATTGATATAAAAATTCAATTTTAATGTAAATTAATTTTTGGTGTTTTACTAATTAAATTTTAATTTTTTTTCCTATCTCCGTGGCGCAGTAGTCGCGTCTCAACCTTTCATCCGGAGGTCCCGGGTACGAATCCCAGTATGGCACGACATTTTTCATACGCTACAAATTTAATTTTTCATATGCCCACGCACAAGCTTATTTGTAAGCATCTATTGTGAATTAATTCACCAGTCAAAAAAAAAAATTTAAATGATACCATTAACATTTTGACTTTTGATCTCAACGCCAACAATTCCATTTTGATATTGATTTATTTGTAAATATACTTAAATCTCCTTATTATAAAGTTCCTCTAAAAGTCAGACTTTTTACAAAAAAATTCTTTTAGATAATCAAATTTGTTTATTTTTTGTATTTAGTATTTCTTCATTTTGAAATCGAGAACTTTTTATTCGCTGAAGTAAATGACAGTAAAAATTTAACATTTTATAAATTTCAGCTATGTATTACATTCGGAAATGTACACTAATAGAAATAAAATATGTATATCATTCGTTTTATAAAACTATTTATATAAAGGTACGGAACAGTTTTACTGTTTAAAAAAAAAAACAATTATTCTCAAAATAAGAATTTCAAAATGACAGTTAGTTTTTGGTTTCCTAAATCATTTTTTTTAAATACTTTTTTTTTTATTTATAGTCGCATCAACAATTATAGTCATTAGCAACTTATCAGTGTAATATAACAGTATCGGTAAATTTGTAGTGTTAAACAAACTCAGATTTACTACTCCTGAGACGGGTGGTTAATTGAAACCCAACCACCAAAGAACACCGGTATCCACGATCTAGTATTCATTTCCGAATAAAAGTAAACTACATTTATTAGAATTTGAACCTGAGAACATCGACTTCGAAATCAGCTGATTTACGAAGACGAGTTTACCAGTAGACAAACTCGGTGAGTCACTCTTAAAATTTTGATTTCTTATTTAAATATGTTTAACTCAATCCAAAAACTATTTCAAAACAAAATTAGTGCTACTTGGAAAATTCAGAAAAAATTGTTTTAAATAGGTCAAAATCTGTTTGACTATTTTTATGAAAACAAAAATTTCTATCAGATCTTTCTATTGGATAATTGTGAAACAATTATTATTGTTATTTGATAAATTAAAATTTAAAATATTTCTATGCATTTATTTACTTTTCTAACTTGTTACTGTCTTTTAAAAAGTATTTCAAAAAAAAATTAACTTTACATAACAACTGCACAGTTATTTTCGAGTAGGAAACATTACTTATAAGAAGAGATTTTGTTGTGATTCCAATGCTTTAAATTCAATGTAAATATACAACTTCAATCCGGGTTATTTTATTGACAGTATACGTACTTAAAGAAGATAAAAAAAATAATAATAAAGATTATAATAAATCTTCTGAGATTAATATGCAATAAAAGTTGTTTGATATAACATCTAACCATGTAATAAGTCATAAAAACAATTTTTTTTTGAATTAAAAGATTTCCTTTTACGGATTATAAATAATGATTTTTAATCACCACAAACGAAATACAGCTGATATTTTTTGCATATCTTTTTTTAATGTTTATTTAAATATGTTTCAATTAAGACTTTAATTGTCACTTCGTTGTGTATTGATTTTATTTATTTATTACCTTAACACAGTTACATCATAATTTCTATCTTTTTTATATCGTGATTTAATCACTTTGAAGATATTTGCTGGAATAGTTCAATTTTTTCTTTAATCTATTACACTTACCATTCCTGACTTGATTTTGATTTACAATTTATAATTATTTGCATATCTTAATAAAAACTGTACTTATTTATTCCTTTAGCATGTTTGCCAGAATCATTATTTTTTTTTTTCAAACTTATTTTATTAAAAAGAAACTCTGGTTTAATTGGCAAAACATATTTCTATTATTATAGTATCCTGTTGCTTAAGCTTTGAATAATAACTAAAGGAATTTTAGGTTTTTGGTTTAACCATGTTTTGGACTGTTAGCTTATTTACGGAAATATATTTGTTTATATTTAATTATTAAATAAATCTTAAATTTAAAAAGTTATAAATTTAAAAATAATATAATAAATAAAAATAAAATAATAAATTAAAAAAGTTATAAATTTAAAATTTATAAGTGTAAAATTTAAATGGACAAAATATTATTTAAAGTAAGAAGTAGATTCAACGTTTAAAAAATTTTAAAAATACTATATGTATATTTTTATTAATTCTTACATCATATAATGTACAATTAAAAATGCATATTAATTAAAATTTGAACTGTTTTATATGATTTTATATAATTATAATTATAATTTTTAAGAGGTGGGGGTTGGTTTTAAAAAAAAAAACACTTTTTGGATTACTTATACATGCAATGTAGATAACAAATTTTCCAAAGTAAAGTTTTTTCTGATGTGCCATTGAAGAAAATTGAAATTATTTTTTTCGCGTAAACCCTCCACTCCATGAATGAATTTTTAAAATATTAATATGATCAATGATATAGATATATTTGAGCCAAATTTTAACAGTCGGTTTGGTCAATCCTGAGATGTAACACCAAAAGCAGTCCAACACAGAGACACACATGTACGTAGATACTTATGTCTTTTTTTTATCTTAATGAACTAGGTGGACCCTATACTGTAAGGATTTGTAAAAAAATACCGATTTTTGACACGATGATCACGCTTTCCTCTTTAATAATCGACGGGGAAATAAAATGGTGTAGACCTTTCTTTCTTTTTCCTGTTTAGCCTCCGGTAATTACCGTTCAGATAATACTTCAGAGGATGATATGTATGAGTGTAAATGAAGTATAAGTCTCAGTTTGACCATTCCTGAGGTGTGTGATTAATTGAAACCCAACCACCAAAGAACACCGGTATCCACGATCTAGTATTCAAATCCATATAAAATAACTGTCTTTACTAGGACTTGAATGCTGGAACTCTCGACTTCCAAATCAGTTGATTCGGGGAGACGCATTCACCACTAGATTAATCCGGTCGGTCAGACCTAACTTTTTTTTTATCAAAATGAAATGTTTATTAATGTTATTCTAAGCATATAATAAGACTTAACAACCACGTGAACAACCTAGCTGCTAACTTCCTAGAGAGAGGGGATGATAAGATGGTTACAGCAGTTTCATGTATTGAATCTCAGAACCTAACAGTGATACTCAGGACGAGGCCTCTCTTCTTAAGTTTTGCGTCATCAAAGTATTTATGTTCATGTTTGTGATCATTTACGTTTCTAATGTTATTTGTTCCTGTGTTACTATTTTTCATTTTATGTTGTGGTAATGGTATTACTGGTCATTATTATGATTTGTAATTTTTTACTGG
Source organism: Lycorma delicatula (assembly GCF_047948215.1). NCBI lineage: Eukaryota > Metazoa > Arthropoda > Insecta > Hemiptera > Fulgoridae > Lycorma > Lycorma delicatula. The sequence goes on from NC_134463.1 coordinate 52,917,283, forward strand.
TTGAATTTTAACAATGCTTATGCTATCTTTGATTTACTGTTGATGTTTAGGATCTAATTAACGTGTGTTAAGGATAACTCCTTTTTAACTTAAAAATTCTTAGAGTATTTACTTATGGTTTCCAATCTACGAAACCAATTGTAAATATATTTTGAAATAAAATAAAATCATGTTATTTTTATTGTAATATATTTTGTGTAATTTAAATTTTTAATTAAATTATTTTTCTTACTTCCTTGTACGAAGTAAAGAAAATATTGTGATCGTGGAAAATTTCGGTTTTCAGAAATATTCATTTTGACCATCCTTGAATCCATTTTGACTAGTTTCGGCTTGACATCTGTACGTACGTATGTACGTATCTCGCACAACTCAAAAACGATTAGCCGTAGGATGTTGAAATGCTGGACTTAGGACTGTTGTAACATCTAGTTGTGCACTTTCCCTTTTGATTGCAATCGACTGAACCAAAAGTTTCCAAAAAGCCGAAAATCCAAAAAAATTGAATTATGGACTTTTTCTTATTTGAAGTAATAAGCCCTCGTTGAGAGTTTTTCAATGATATATCAAAAGTGGTAATTACTTTCATTGATTTCAGAGTTATAGCCAAACCCACCGGTTTAGTCTAGTGGTGAACGCTTCTTCGCAAATCAGCTGATTTGGAAGTTGAAAGATCCAGCATTCAAGGTCTAGTTAAGACACTTATTTTTATATGGATTTGAATACTAGATCGTGGATATCGTTGTTCTTTGGTGGTTGAATTTCAATTAACCACATATCTCAGGAATGGCCGAACTGAGAATGTACAAGCTTACACTTCATTTATACATATCATCCTCATTCATCTTCTGATGTAATACCTGAACGGTAATTCCCGGAGGCTAAACAGGAAAAAGAAAAAAAAAGAGTTATAGCCAAATAAAATTTTAATTAACGAAATATTTGGATTTTACAAGGTAAAACACATCGGTTAGGATCCGACTTTATTAATTTTTTTTTTACCTTTTTTTTTAATCTAAATATACTTTTTTTTAATAATTATTAACCCATGATTGCAAAAAAAAATACAATAAATAATTATTGAATAATAACAATAAAAAATATGAAAAAAAATCAAATAAGTTATTAGTGAAATAAAATTTTATATACGTTTAAAAATGTGTATATGTAATTTAATAAGGTTCGAGGACGTTACATGGTGTCAACATCAGATTTTTAAAATTCATATTAATTATTTTTTGAGAAAATCTGTTCACGTAAAAATACTATTATTAAATATTTTATTAGCTAAGAACGATAATTTTGTAAAAGATTTATGTTAAAAACTATTATTAATATTAGTATTTATTTTTTTTTTTTACAATGTAAGAAATAATATCCTAAAATAAAAAGTTTAAAAGAATTTATTTTTTCTTTTTTCCCTTCTCTTGAAATGTATATTTCATATTAAATATTCTATGCACATATTATTAATAAAATCAAACTTTATAAATTATAATTTAAAGAAAATTGTACTTTGTTTTCTATTACATATTCGTTTGAAGTTATTAGAAAGAATTTTTTTTAATAAGATTTAACGTTTATGTAAAAATCTTAAAATATATAGAAATATTAAATTTCATATTCTAATACCATCAAAAACTAGTAATAATAAACTATGATCGTTAAAATGTTAAAAAAAAGTTGTTTTACTGTGCCGTCCGGACAGCTGTATAAGATTCAGATTTTTGTTTTTTTTTTACTTTAATAAAAAATAAAAGTAATTTACGTTGAGATGTAATGTCTTTTGAAAAGAATAATATATATTACCTTTATTAAATTTGATTGGCCTTTTTGAGGACTATTATTTATTTAATTTTAATATTACTTTTTGAAAAATATTTTAGAGTTCGGATTTTTTAAATTTATCTTTAATTGACATGTTTATCATAAAACCTACAAGTTGAAAATTACAAATTGATTTATGACAAAAATTTATTTTTAAATGTTGTTTTTTTGGTAATTATTAAAAATTAACTGTTTACAAGCTATAACTTGAAAATCCGTACAGAAAAGTGGTTATATTAATAACACGTAAAAATCGTGTAAAGTAACATCAAATCGACACAAATTTATAAGCTTGTAACTTGTTTCTATTATGTTAATTTTCTCACTACTTTAATTTTTTTTTCTCAGCGAATATAGTTAGAACAGCGATTATAGGGCATGATGATGTCAAAAATGGGGTATCGGGGTTTTTTGTAAATTTTTACGTTTTAGATCCAACTAATTCATCTAGATTCTAAATTAAAAAACTATTGAATGTATACATGCATGCGAGTACGTATGTGTATATATGTGTGTATCACACTGTTTTTGGCCTTATACCTCAGAAATGTTAAACCGATTTTCTTCAGATTTCCCTTAAATATTACTATATGAGTATATTGGTATTGAACATATTAATTATTTTTCAAAATTTATTCAAAGATGGGGGGGGTATTGTGGAAATTTCAATTATCGTTTTTTCTTTTCAAAGAAACTTTAGAAAATTTGTTTCTAGTTTGCGTTTATAAATAATTTTTTTTTTTTTTTTAATTAAATCACCAACTTTTAAATTGAAATATATGTTTTTTTTTTGGTTTTTTATTCTATCTGCTTCGGTTTAAATATTTTTCAAAGATTTTTTGAAAGTTTGTACTACATCAAGAAATGTCTACAATTTTTTTTATTCTATAAACTGGAACAAAATTCAAAAACTTTTTTTGAACATCTTTTTATTATTTTAGCCTTTCTTGATAGGAATGTTAGATTATATAGAAAAAAAACTTACTTAAGCACATTTGTTAACATACATAAGAATATTTTTTATTATCATCTATAGAAAACGTTTTATTAAAATTTATTTCCCATTTATAAAAAAAAAATATATTCATTTTTTGGGGTCGATTCTTAATTTTTATTAATAAAAATCTATTTTTGTATTTTTGCTCACTATTTAAAGGGCTTTAAGTACAATTAAAGTATATTTTCCACCTATATTATATTCCAGACCCAAAAGAAAAAATTTTTTATCATTACTTTCAAAAAATGTATACTTTACTTTCTCACTATTTTTAAACAATTCAAATAATTATGTTTTATTAAGTACAATACAAAGATTGCTTACCAAAAAGGTTATCTAATCGACTTAGTTCATTTTTGTAATTGTTTTTTACAAAAATGAAATTATTTTATTATTAAGGGTATGATTACCCTTAATACCCTTAATGTTTGAATTTAAAAATATATTCCCTGAAGCTGAAAAGATTTTCCAATGAAAAAGCTGTACAAGTATGACGACCGACGTAGCCGAGAAAGATATGCAATGTTATTTAATTTTACTTGATTATTATCACTTTGTTAATAGAATAATGTTTATTTGTCAAAACTTATATTTTTTATCAAAATTGTGAGGCAAAAAATTCATTCAGAATTTTATTGACAAATTTTTTTTTTATTTCTGAGATTGGTTCCACCAATACAACTCACTTGAACATTTCCCTTTTCAACGCGGAATACTTTTTAAAAAAATATTTATTATTTCTTGTATTAACAATTACCTATAATTATTCTTTTTATTACATTTTCGATAGAATCTTTTTTCGTTCGTTTTGACTAAAAGACATCAACTTTAATATGAAAGAATGTATTTTTTGCACACCATTCTTCCAGTATCGTTTACAAAAATATTTTATTTTTGCATTATGTTTCACTTTATAATTTTTTCAATCAGTAGTTTATCATTTTAACGATGAAATTATATAGTTTTTATATCCTGTTAACATCTCTTGGCTGAAAAAACTTCTTAAACTTAACATATATGAATATTTTTTTTAGAAAAGTATTACCTAAAATTTATTTCCTACCACTAAAAAAAAAATATATATCCATTTTACTTATTTGTACGAAGTAAAGGAAGTATTGTGATCGCGAAATATTTCGGTTTTCAGATTTCAATGGAAATATCTATTTTAACCCTGAATCTATTTCGACTAGTCTCAGCGTGACATCTGTACGTACGTATCTCGCGTAACTCAAAAACGATTAGCCGTAGGATGTTGAAATTTCGGAATTAAGACTGTTGTAACATCTAGTTGTGCACCTCCGCTTTTGATTGCAATCGACTGGACCAAAAGTGTTCACCAAAGCCCAAAATCCAAGAAATGTGGATTTTAGACTTTTTCTTAACTCCAGTAATTAGCTCTCATTGAGAGCTTATATACTTACTGTTTCAACGATTTTACTTATCATTTTAACGATAGGTACATAAGTAGTACTTATTTTTATCGGTTTCAGAGTTATAGCAAAATAAAACTTTAATTAATGAAATGTTTGGATCTTACAAGGGAAGGCATATTGGTTTGAATTCGACTTTATTTCCGACGTTTTTTAATTTAAATATATCGATTTTTTAATAATTATTAACTTCTGATGGTAAAAAAAGTTTTACAGTAAATAATAATTCAATAATAGCAATAAAAAAAAAAAATATGAAAAAATCAGACGTTATTAGTGAAATAGAATTTTACATACCTTTAAAAATATATATATATATATATATAATTTAATAGGCAAACAAGGAAGTAGTGTGGTGATCATGTCAGATTTTTTGTTTTCTTTTTGGATCTCATTTATTTTTTATTATTACTACCCGGGAAAATCATTCAATACTTTGACAGTTTGTAAAATGTTTCTTTTTACATGCATTTGATGAAATTATAGAACTTAACGACTTTTATAGATCTGCTCTTTCCTTTATGTTTTAGTTGTTAACTGTAATAAATGATCAGGGTTTCATTTTAAATTAAAGAAAATTAATATCTTGATTTATTATATTCAGTAACAACTTACTAAAGGTACTAACAGAAAGTATTAAAAAGAAATTAATAGTGTTTGTAAATCACAGTGTTCAACAGTTCTATCAGTTCGACCGGGTGCAAAGTAATAATAATAATTTATTTTATTATTATTTATATTAATAATATTATATTATTATTATCATTAATAAATATCTCTATAAATATTTATTATTATTTATAAATAATTATATATATTTTTTGTAAGTACAATTTTTTAAAAGTTGGATTTGTCCAGGATGTTTTTTTCTTTATTTGTTGGTTCCCACACTTTCAATTAAGATAACGAAAAAAATCATTAGATGTTAATCAAGTTAATTATTTTGAATTCGCCTAGGTTATGAATAATCTGACTGGAGAATTTTGATTATTGTATAAAAAAATCACTATTTTTTTGTGAATATATTTTTTGAGCATCACTATTTTTTACTAGGAACATTTAAAACATTGTTAGTCACCAATCTTATGTAAATTGGTGGGAAGTATTTTTCTAATACTTCAGTTCAGAGAGATATGCTAATAAAGTCACAATGAAGTTTTTATAAAATCTTTCTTAGTATTTTTTAAAGAAAAATCAAGATGTTAATTAATTTTTACCACTTTTTTCTTTTCATAAAACAAGCTTTTTTATTAAAACAAGAAAAAGAGAAAAAAAATTAGTTCTCACAAAAAAAAACACTGAATCCTTTACTTTAAAATATTAGAAATTGTACTTGAATAAATCCGGCTTTTATTAAACTTTATTACTTTTGTTATATTTTCCATGTGTGTTTTTAACTCGTTCGTGTTAAAATGCATTCTAAGAGAAGAAAATATTACAAAAAATATAATAAATTTCACCTAGAAAAAAATACGAGCTCACAAACATGAATGACATAAATTACTTTCAGTGTGTAAATTGATTTAATATTACACTTACGTATACATATCTTTATTTTTTTTAGTTATTTATCGAGCTCATATATATATATATACATGTAAAAGTATATTTTCTGACTATATTATGGTGATTTCTACCTCCAGCTATATTTGTCACACCCTAGACACTTAGATACACATTTTTTGTTTGCTTGTGAATTTACTCTCCAGTGAGAGTTAAAAGTAGAAAAAAAGAAGAGAAGAAACCCGGGAAAGGAATGTTATAAAACATTTAGAAAGTAATAAAAATAGAGCAAAAAATATTTATTTCGCACTGGAGACATGTTAACATTAAATTTTAATGTTTTTTATTCTATAATTTCATTGTATGCTGATTTTTATGTAAAAATGTACCTCTGTAATATAAAAATAATATACTATAAATTTATATATAACTTAGAATTACAAGGTTGATAGATATTAATGATAAATTATTTTTATTTTATAATTTAAAGCAAATTTTTTTTTTTAAATTTTCGATAGCATTTATGAGAGAAATTTTGTTTAAATATTCTTTTCTTAGAGTTAAAAATTATTACACACTAAACCAAATAAAACTATCGTCAATTTTTATCGGAACTTTTTATGAAATCTCAAATGGGGATTCCTTTCCCCTAAACCTTGTGGGAATAGTATTTCGTGATTTATATATAGTGAATATTCGTAAAAAAATGTCAAGTGACAAGAATAAAAGAAAATAAACTTTTTTTTTCTTTTATCTATATTTTTTTTTTTTGTATTTAAACTTTATTTTTTGGATTGATGAATTAGTTCACCACAGAAACTTACAAAGAAGTTTTTACTTCTGATTGTGAAAATGTAAATTTCTAACGTATGAAAAATGACTGAGATTCGAACCTGGGACCTTGGGAGGAAAGGCCGATACGCTACCACTTCGCCTCAGAAATCGGCATATGACATTTATATACATTTATTTTTTTTTATTCCTATGTTCATTTCCATTTGTTCAACTAGTGAACAATAAGCAACCTCCTTTTTCCCCGGCCGTATGAGATGAGGGTGATATGTGTAACATGTAAATAAGGTGTAGTCTACAGACTTAGCCGACCATTCCGGAGATGTCTTCTTAATTGAACCCTAACAACTAAAGTATACTGTTACCCACTGTCTAGTATTCAAATCCGTATAAAAGTAACTAAGTTTTTCTATGCCTCCATGGTGCAAGTGGTAGCGTCTCGCCCTCTCATCCGAAGGCCCCGAATTCGAATCGCGGTCAGGCATGGCATTTTCACACATGCTACAAATCCATTCATCTCATGAAGCAATACCTAATGATGGTTCCGGAGGTCAAACAGAAAAAAAAGTTTTTCTAGGATTGATTTAAACTTTTTCGAATTTTTCGGTAATTTCAGCTGTTAAAAAAGAATTTGTGATGACGAGTTTACCACTGGATAAGAACGGTGGGCTATATACACTGATCTCTATATAACTAGATAGAGAATCCCATGTATTGGAATTGGTAAAATTTGAAGCATAAATTAGCGCCTCCAAATGAGTGGCTAGACCTAAATAAAATGACGGCGCATGCGCAGAGGGAAGTGTAAGAGTAGGGATAAAAGGGCTTTAGTAAAATAAAAATTCCTACCATCGCGATTATAGTTGCGCAAGCATACAATGATTTTATTTAGTTTCCAGCCCCTCATTCTGGGGCGCTGGAGTATGCTTCAATATTGAACACTTAATTGTATTTTACACCATAAGGATCCTCTATTCACTTACATAGATATCAGTGACTATACATTCATGAGTTTTTTTTTAGAATTTTGACTGAGGCTTCCGCGTAATATAATGGCATTAAAATAACAAATTTATTAATAATTACATAATGAAATAATGATTATAAATTACCGGGTAATACTGTACTTTAAAAATGGGCAGTAGTGGAAAGTTTTATAGAGTAGTTGGTAAAGGAAAGGTTTGCTGGGGGGATCTACAGCTCTGCTTGGATTTCTCTTTATTCCGTATTTGGTGATGTTTTGTTTAATAAATTATGTTTTTATTGTTGTTTTTGTCCTTTGTTTTGTTTCAATGTTACTGTGTTGTTATTATTCCGTATAATATTTTTATGTTTCATGTTGTGTGTCGAACTCACTTTTACCTTTTACGAGTAGGTAGTTCAATTCCTTTGTTTAGTTAGGTCCTTTTAGTCTTACTTAAGACTCGGTGAGGTGTATTTTAAGTTCATTAAATAGTAGTACATTGATGGGAATGCCAATGTATTCGCATCGGTGGCATTCTGGCTGAGACGGACTGGAATATGTCAAAACCTGAGGTTTCGAAGATGGTCTTCGGTAAAGCCTATAAGGGCTTGGAACGGAGGGGGTTGCAGCGGGTTTCTTCCCCTACGGTGGGGGGGGGGGGTTAGGATGTACTTTAAAACTATATATTATCATTTATTCGTTATTAAATACATCTCTGGTAAATAAATACATCTCTGATATTAAATAAAATGAACTATCTAAACAAATAAGTTTAATCATATTTATTTTTACGTATTCATAATTTTAAGATGTAAAAAGGGACAATTTTTAAATGTGCGGAAATCAAAAAAATTAAAATAGGAAAAAAATATTAAGTCAATGCTAGCTAAGTATTCTCGCAGTTCCTACCCATAATTTTTACAGCCAAAGGAAAACTCTATAGAAAAATAAATAAAAAAAGCAAAATGGACGCATCTGATGCTGAATATGTGGTTCATATACATATAAAAAAATTATGACAAGTCTGATTATTCACCATTATACCGGCCAAGTATCGATTTGAAAATACTACGGGACCAGCTTCCAACAAATCGAAAAATAATCATTAATCTTCCGAGTTGTTTTTGAAAAACTGTTGTACATATACTAAAATGCAAATAATTACATGAAAGAATTGTTCATTATTCATCCAATACTGTCCAAATGTTGGCTTGATCCCAAAAATAGTTTTTATAAAATTACTTCGGATTATTCTTTATCAAATAATATATATAAAAATCATTAAAATCGCACATTCTCGTAAAAATTAATGCGTGAACATACATAAATCTGCGTTTCGAATTGAGAACCTCCTTTTTATTGATTAAAACCTTTAGCCCATTTTGTGTGTGTAAAAGCATTAATATATTATTTATATTAAATTGTTTTAAATATTATTCTATTGTTAAATAAGTTATACTTTATCTGTTCTTAGAACAATAAATAGTTTTTTTTTAATTTATAATTGTTTAATAGAGAAGATATCCTTGATAAAAATAAGGAGTGGTATCCTTTAATTATTTATGTATGTATGGAGTTGTCGTTTATACTCGAGATTTTAAAGTTAGACTGTACCGTGTAGTAGGTTCATTTTTGGTTTTTTAATTTTTGGTTTTCACATTATTCTAGTACATTTTCATGTGATGCGTTAAAATTTGCTTTTAACATTTTTGATGCGTTTAGAATTTTTCTGAAGCGTTAAAATTTCTTATTTTTATTACTGCGCATTCTTTATATTTCAATGTTAAGTACGCACTATATGAGGATGTACCAGATTATTGAAAGAAAATTCACTAGAATTTTAAAAATATTTTAATGTTGCCCTCCTGAATTGTATAATATATGTCTAAAACGTTTAAAAATTATTTTGTGTTCTATAGTCTGTTATTCAGTAATAATTTGTTTTTTATTTTTATTTTTTTTAATATTCGAAAAAATTGTTGATTATCTTCTTGTTTAACTGTCTCCTTTTCTCTATAAGTATTATCTTCTAAACAAGCTATCGGCGTAAACGGAATGATGACCAAGATATTTAAAATGAATACATTAAATATTATTCGTAGTGACCTCCAAGGGACCGACGATTTCAGGTCATTATAACCGATAGTCACTATAACCGATGTTTACGTAGCTTAGCGGTACTACTTTAATATGCCATCTACACGGGTATTGTGATACAGTAATAATAATAATAATAATAATTTATATCCGCAAAAATATTATAAAATAAAAAACTACATAATAATAAATACAAAAACGGTAGCGTGAAACAATAGAGAAAAAAGTCAGTTATTTTACTTTACATGATTATGTTGACTAGGCCATTAATTTTTAGATTTCACAGAATTTATTTCAAAATTTTGCCTAATTTTTTCACGGTTCTTCCGTATCACCGATATTGTCGATTGACCTTAGCCTAATTCTTGGGTGATGTCCTTATTAGTTTTATCATTCTCTAACCTCCTAATAATGTATGCCTTTTTCTCTATCGTGAATGTTTTTTGCGAAGTCATAGTTAAATCACTATTGAATGAATTACACAGGATACTTATAATAAAATACTGTACCCGCACGATATGATACACTCACAGCAAAAGATTAATAACTGAATTTGTGACTGCTTCAGTTTAAAATAATCAGGAACACGAAGAAGTTAAAAGAGCTACATTACATATGTAAGAAAAAATGAACCGTTAAAATATTCTTGTAGTTACAATGTAAGATATACTGTGCTACGTTACTGATGAGTCACTTCTGTCTGTTTTTATAAACGATAAAATGTTGCATTGCAGTAGGAAAAATAAGTCATAGTAACTGATGTCATTATAAACAATTTATTCATTAACAGCACACCAACTAACCAAAGACAAGCTTTTGGTTACTGTATTCGATATGTCAGTATATCCGATGTCACTATAAACGATATAGTCCAACCAAATTACACACAGAGAAAAAAAAATTGTTACCTAGACTTTTATAAGTGGAAATAGTAAAGGGCCTTATAATAAACGTAAAAAAAATAAATGTATGAGCGGATGTTGAGGGGTGATTTCACAAAAGTTGTAGAACATATAAAAATCTACACCTTTTGTAGAAGCCATTTTTTAACATAACCCCAAAATTTCCGAGAAAAATACAAAAAATCTTTTTTTTCATTTTTTATTTCCGCAAAAATAATTTAATTTTGACGAAACTTGGTAAAAGTATACCTTTCTGTGTGACCACAACTTTTTTTTGACGTTAACTTTCGCCAGAAATCACAATAATGCCATTTTTATCCCTTTTCAACACCCCAAATCAACCCTCCACCTCTTCTGCTCACGCTTTTATTTTTTTACGTTTATTATAAGCCACTTTACCATTTTCACTTATAAAAGTCCAGATAACAATTTTTTCTCCCTCTAAATGAGTTATTTCAATCGGTCTAATGCTTAATGTATGCAGGTAAAAAGGAAAAGGTGACTCATTTTAACCGTCAAAATATTTCTGTAGCTATAATGTAGATATACTACGTTACTGACGAGTAACTTCCGTCCGTCATTATAAGCGAGAAAATGTTGCAGTAGAAAAAATAAGTCATAATAACCGATGTAATTATAAATATTATACATATTATTTATGTATCAACAGCATATCAAACTAACCAAAAACAAGTTTTTGGTCACTATATATGATTTGTTATTATATCCGTTATCACTATAAAGGATAGTTACTGTATATTGTTTATAATTTAGGTTCTTGTTTACTTTAAAACTTAAATACTCTGTATAATAAAAACTGCTTCAACAGGTTTTTTTTTAAGGAAAAACTTGCTTGTGATTGAATAAATTATATTTTTCAACGTTTTACAAAACAATTAATTAGGCTTCACAAAACAGTATATATATTTTTTATAATTAACTCTAAATTTAATTTAAAAAAACAGTGTTTTCATCAAAAGAATATATTATGACCTTCAACTCACGACACAAGCTTGTTTACAATAATTTTAGCTTCCCTGCATCGTCATTCAATTATAAATATAGTAAAACATTTTTCTTTTTTCTTCAATTTCTTTCTCAAATTATAGATCTTATAAATGTTCTCTCCCTTAAATTAAAAATTTCGATTAAACAATATTGCACATGCTTTATGTTGTCACGAATATAATTTTGTTTTTTCTTTACAATAAAAAATTACCATTAAAAAATAAACATGTAATAAATAGTTACAAAAAAGAGTTATTATTATTATTTTTTATTTAACATTTTCAAAGTGTAGACCGTTGGGATTAAAATTGGTTAATACCAAAATTCTACTGTATTATATATACCGATATAATTTAAAAGATATAAATATTATAATATGCACTTTACTATTAATGTATGAAATTGATATATTACTACAATTTTATGGTTAATTTGCGTAAAATTGTTTTGAAGGCATTCAAGTAAATGAAACACTATTTTATGTTAACGCTAATGAATAGCCTTCACTTTGTTTAACTGTAATATTCACAGTTTAACAAGTTAATCTAATTTAAACAGTTCGTGAAAGAGGAAAGGAAAATTCAATGTATGAGAGAAAGAGAAAGATGAAAAGACTGTGCGAGTGAGAGGAGAGAAAATGTAAGCGAGAAAGCTAGGAAATTGTAGGGATATTGAAGATGAGAAATCTAATTTGTTGCAGAGAATCTAACCATTTATAAATAAATAATATCGATAAAATAAAATTTTTCAGTAACAGATGTTTTATATTGTTTTTCCCACTATATCTACAGCTTTTCAGATAACGGGATTCTGTTCTATTACCCAGCATATTTTGTACATATCTCTTACAACACATAAACAAATATAAACTATTTAAACAAAATTTTTACTCTTCTTTGTCGTATAGCTTTATTATATTCTATACGGAGATTTATGGATACTCTATAACCATACCCGTAAAAATATTAAAATATTTTCATTCCATTTTTCGATATAGATTCATTTATAACTGATTTATATTTACTGTTTTGCTTTGAAATGCTTTAAAAAAATTCTTATCTTATCACTTTATTAAATACTAGCCGCCCCGTCTAGCCAGAACCTGAACCCTCCGGGCTCAGAAAAATCCCGGAGCTGAAAAATCAGCTCAATTGAATCCTGGAGCCAACTCAGGGGCTCCTCAGGACCTCCCGGGGCAAGTTCCACTTGCGAATTGTACTTATTTGTATCCATATTCCAAATAGTTAATATGGTTTTTAATCATATTTATTTATTTTGTATAATTAATTCTGTATTCTGTGATGTTACTCTGACCAAACTTTACCACGGTTTCTCGTGATCTATCTATAAAATGATAGATAGAATGCAATGGTATTTCCTTTTATATCCTTCAATAACACATCTACTAATCCAATCTAGATAATCTATTATTATACACCAGGCAGAATAAAATTAAGTATATTATACGTATATATTATTGTTATTATTATTATTATTCCTAATATAAGGTTGCTATGTGTTCAGCTAGTGAACAATAAGGAACTCCCTTACGGCACAATAGCATGAGAATAATATGGATGAGTAAATGAGGAATTTAGTGTAGTATTAAACAGACTCAGGCCGACCATTCCTGAGACGTGTTGTTAATTGAACCCCAACTACCAAAGTACGTCTCGGCCTTTCATCCGGAGGCTCCGGGTTCGAATTACGGTCAGGCATGGCCTTTTCACACGCTACAAATCATTCATCTTCCTCTGAAGCAATACCTAAAGGTGGCCCCGAAGTTAAAAAAAATCTCACGAAAGTACACCGGTATCCACTGACTCGTATTCAAATCAGTTTTGAATTTTAGATCTTGGATACCGGTGTTCTCTCTGGAAATAACTTTGGAACTCTGGAATAACTCTAGAGATATCTCTGGAATGGACAGCCTGAGATTGTACAAGACTGCACTTCATTTATAATCATACATATAATTTTCATTCATCCTCTGGAATAATAACTTATGGTGGTTCCGGAAGCTAACCAGAAAAAAGAGAGAGTATTTAAATCCGTAAAAACTAACTAACCGTTACTATGATTTGAATCTCAGAACCTTCAACTTCGAAAATCGAGCTGGTAACAACTTATATCCGACGACCAGTTAAAACATAAATGAATATAAAAAATGAATTAAAAATAGAACTATTTTTCTATCTAAAACCTCTTCTGGCCACAGCAAAATATCTTTCTTAAAAATGAGATGCACAATGATTTTTTTATAATCTAATCTTTATTTACATATTTTTTCTTCGTTATATAAAATAGTCAAGCAGCCTGTTACACTTGCTTTCTTATTTTCTTTCCTCATTGTTTGTATCTTTTAGCCCAGTCAGTTTTTCCCCAATCATTTTTCATAAGGGCTTCTTGACGAGAGGTAGGATCTTCTTCACCTTTTATCCTGAGATTCCAGGTTTGTGTCCTGGTCAGGCATGGCATTTTTTCAAATGCTAAACATGTCATCATCATCAATCGGCAGGTGTTGCAGAGCATCTGTAATATTATTGTAAAAAAGTACGTTAGTAAGTACGTAAATAAATAATAACATGCAAGATCAATTTGACTAATGTTACACTTTAAATAATTAAATTTTACTTTGCATTTAGTTTTTTTTTTTAATTTATTGTTTTTCAGTACTCATTTCTGTAAAGCTTATTTACTCTTCCATTGGTTTTTCCTCGTTATCCTTATTGAAAGATAAGAAATAATTATGTTGATCAAAAGAATGTTAAAGACAGGATGTTTAAAAATACTAAGAGAGTAACAAGATCAGGATAGATTTCCTAAATAAAACTTTGCAAGGTGTTTAAAATGATTTCCAACATTTGTTTGTCCACGTCTCTACGTCTTTAATATAAAAGAATGAAAACTATTACTTAAAATATACACCCGGAAATGCTTAGTAATAGTTACACCGAATTTTTAAATATCCAAAGAACAACAAATGTTGGTCATATTTTAAAATACATATATAAAATTATATCACGCAATTTTTTTTTTTAAATAACCAGTTTTACAACAAAAACGGTTATACAAGTTAACGGATATTGAGATGAAGCTGTAATCTCTCAAGAACCATTAGAAAATCATCTCTAGACACAATTGTTTATTATTAATCATTTTTATTTTTAATCTCCGGAACCACCGTTAGGTATTGCTTCAGAGGAAGAGATGAATGATTTGTACCGTGTGTAAAAATGCCATGCCTGACCGGGATTCAAACCCGGGACCTCCGGTTGGAAAGCTAAGACGCTACCACTCGTGCCACGGAGGCCGGCTCCAGACACAATATTTAAATTGATAAAATAATATAACAGTAAAATATAAAAATTATATAAATATGAATAGGAAAACAAAACAAAAATAAACACAACCTCGACATGTACGAACCATTAAAAAATTATACCAATATTTTTTTCTTTTTTTTTCAGCCAACTATGGACTACATTTAACACTTTTCATAGTATCCACCTCCTTCCTTTCTTCCTATTAATAGCTTTCGAGCCGGCCTTTTTCCTGTAATCTAATGTTTTTTTTTTCTTTTTTATTCCGGAGATGCTTCTTAGAAAACCCTTCTTTTCATGATTCTTTTTTTTTTATTAATTCCTGATTTTTATATCCTGGTAAATATTCATCGTTCTTAGTTTTATCATAATAAATGAGTTTAGTTTTTCTTTCGTGATAAAATTGGATATTTTTGTTGGCAGTTCAATTATAATTCATCATTAAAATATGACCTAAGAAATGCATGACAGCTTATCAGCTGTCATCCATTTTTCTGTTTTTTTTTTTAATTTCTGATACATCATTTTGTGGGGATGAAATTTCGATATATTAAGTGTGTCGTATAAGACCACAAATTTTGCTTAAAAATATATTTTCTTTCTTTCGAATTTCTTTTAATTGGGCCACATTCTTTATTATCATACATTCGGTAAAGTGTAGCGCTTTTAAACAAATCACTGTATTGAAATACCTTAGTTTTCCGTTTATAGATAGTTAGAGTATTTCCACTTAAATTTTTTTCTTAGGGTAATTTTTTTCTTGGCCTTCCCATTATGCTTTTTCTATTTGTCACAACTGTGTTTTTTTATCTTAATTTAAGTGGTTAGAATTAATAAATCAATATATTTACATTAAAAAAAAAAAGATAAAAAAAATGTATATGAAGTCGGATTCGAACCGATGTATCTTCCCTTTTTAAGATCCAAATATTTCCTTAATTAAAATTTTATTTGGCTGTAACTCTGGAACTAATGAAAATAATTACCACTTATGATACATCGTTGAAAATCTCTCAATGAGGGCTTATTACTGCAATTAAGGAAAAGTCCAAAATCAATTTTTTTTGGATTTTGGACACTTTTGGTCCAGTCAATTGCAATCAAAAGGGAAGATCCACAACTAGATGTTACAATAGTAATAAATTCAAAATTTCAACATTCTACGACTAATCGTTTTTGAGTTATGCTAGATACGTACGTAGAGATGTCACGCCGAGACTAATCAAAATGGATTTAGGAATGGTCAAAATGGATATTTCCGTTGAAATCTGAAAACCGCAATTTTTTGCAATAACAATACTTTCTTTACTGCGTGTAAGGAAGTAAAAAGACTTCACTTATTTAAGTAAGATTTTTCTCAGTTTGTCGTGTTATGGTGAAATATTCATTATAAGTAATTAATTTTCTTATTCATAAGCATAAATATAATTCATACAGAAAATGGATAAAATGCTGTAAAATTTTATTTTATCCATTTAAACTGGTAAAGCACATTCAAAACGTAATTTTTCATTAAAAAATAATCTTTTCTTATACGCTAAAGATTAAAACAAGGTTAGAAATAATTTTTTTATATTTTTTCATAGAAAAATATTAGATAAAATAATATCTCAAGAGTAGTTTATAATTAATAAATTAAAAACAGTAGGAGGTAAATATAAGTTTGTTCAACAATTTATTTACCTTTTTTCAAGATATTAATTACGTATAACTTTAACATATCTGATTATTTGTGATTTGAATTCGTAATGTTTACATTTAAAAATATTGTTGAATATACGGCAAGATAATCCGTTATGTTTAAACATTTTTACCATTTATTATTAAAGTAAAAAAAAACCTGTTTAAGATTTAGGTAATGGTTTTTATCTTTTTTTTCTTAATTCAAGTGTTTAAGTGGAAGATGTTTTTAAGAAGTGGTTGTTAACTACATCACGGAAGGGGAAAAAAGTTTTGCAGGACTAATTCACAAGTTATCTAGAGCAGGATGTGATTCTTTTCTTTTTTGTTCTTTCTTCTTTTACTCGCATCCTTTATACATTATTCTTTAACTGTTATTACTAATCTTTTATAAAACTTTTTCCTTAATTATTTATTTTTTTTAATATTAAAAATAATAAATACGCTTATAATTTGTTTAAAACAGAATAAATAATAAATTATAATAAAATTGAATTTATAAATTTTTAATTAAGCATATTTTATGATAGAATATTGTTTCTATTATAAGACTTTTTTATAAAAGGTCATATTGTTTTTATAAAACAGTTTCTGTTTTAAAATACATTAATAAATAATGAAAAATTAAGATCAATTATTCATTTCTTTTTGTATTCAACAATTTTTTTTATAGAATCTCTTAAATTTTATCTATTACAATTACGGACGTGTTAAAATAAATTTCGAAATGGTAAATTATTTATTATTATTTTCACGATCATTTTTTATAGAATGAAACTTAAATATACACACACACACACACACACACATAATTTTACCGTAAACTGTAAACATTGTTAAATTAAAATACTAGTCTTTAAAAAAATTCTGTTGGATTGTAGGGGAAACTTCAGTGTATTGAGGGGAATCTGAAAAAATGTTTGTAAGGACGATAAATATCAGATTGTGTGTAATTTCTGAACGATTTTCATAGAGAAGATTAGGAGAAGAAATCGGTAGGCGTTGATTACAACAAAAACCAATAAGAGAAATTTTATCGAGAATTAAGTCCCTCATTTTCCCTTAAACATGGTATGATATGAATTAGTTGTGATACTCATCAGTATAGTTTTCTACTCATTGTTTCTTTTCATTTATATTTTTTTCAAGCTTAATTTTTACTTTTGATTTGCTTTACTATTGTAATTATTTTGCTAGGATATTTAATAATATTGTTTAGTATTTCTTTTTTTTTACGGTGAGTCGGAGGAACCCCAGTTACGGGCGAAATGTCGGGCTCACTAAGGTTCCGCAAGATGTCATTAAAGTCAGATGTCGACCGATTTTCTTCAAACTTGGTAGACAAGCTATAAGCTCTAATTTCTGGAGTAAAGCATGCATTAAATGTACATGAATGTTTTTTTGCAAAAACTGGAAAAAGTGGTGTAGGTGTTTTGGCTGAAATAAATAACATTTTAAAACTTGACTTGAAGCATATGCACTTGAGCATAAAGATTTTCTTATAAAAGTTGAAACATTTTTTTTGTCGAGATAACAAAGTACCAAATCCTTTTATTAATATTCACCTCTTCTTAAAAAATTACTATATATTTTTTTTTAGCTATCTCTTGCTTCAGAAGAGATTGTAATGGGAGTTTTTTCATATATACTCATATTTTCACTCCAATGGACTGTTGTTAAAAAAAAAAATTACTTTTATTTTTTTTAAATGTATTGCAAATTTATATTCATCTCCCAAGTTACCCACTAACTTTAAAATGTAAAAATTGTAATTTTTCGATAGCCTTTATTCTTAAGTATTTCTTGAAAGAAAAAATTAACTAAACATTTTCACCGCCTTCCTAGAAAGTTTCAACTTTTTTTATTTAAAATTTTGTCTGTATTTTTGTATTTTTAAATAATTTTAAAAAGGTTATTATTAAATGTATTATTTTCACTAAGGGATTATTAAAAATTAATTTTACTCGGATGCTTCCCCTTGAATATGGGAGACCCCATATTAATAAAAAAAAGTAATTTTCAAATATGAATAACTGGGAAAGTTAACCAATTCAGTGCCGGCTTTTTACTTCCTTGTACTTACAAGAAAGTATTTTGACTACTTTCGGCGTGACGTCTACACGTATGTATGTACGCACGTATAACTCGCATAACTCAAAAACTATTAGCTGTAGGATGCTGAAATTTTGGATTTAGCTCTGTTGTAACATCTAGTTGTGCATCTCCCCTTTTGAATGCAATCGACTTGACCAAAAAAAGCCCAAAATCCCAAAAAATTGGATTCTGGACTTTTTCTTAACTGCAGTAATAAGCCCTGTTTGAGAGCTTTACAACAATGTATCATAAATTGTACTTATATTCATTGGTTCCAGAGTTATAGCCAAATAAAATTTTAATTAATGAAATATTTGGATCTTACAAGGGGAAAGCACATCGCGGCGTCAGTTCGAATCCGACTTCATTTCCTTTTTTTTAACTTTTTTTTACTTTAAATGTATTTATTTATTAATAATTATTAACCTCTGATTGAAAAAACTATCAAAAAATCAGAAGCTATTTGTGATTAATTAGTAACAAAATTTAATGTACTTTAATTAAAAACTTTAAATAAAAATTTCATTTTGAATTAAAATTTTAAAATTCAAATCTATTTTCAGAGGTTAATTATTAATAGAACAATATATTTAAATTTTAAAAAAAGTTAAAAAATTGTGTGTATATGAAGTCAGATTCGAACTGATGTGTGCATAGTTACGTATCCGATACGTCTCACTTACATCATATAATTACTTGAGCGATGTGAAAGAAACTAATATATAAACTACTGAAAAATGCTACTTTAAATGCTGATACAGACAGCAAAAAAAAAAAATGAGATGCAATGTGGTGTCCACCACAATGCAATTGTGTAACTGTCCACTTTATTAAAGAATTGTAGGGATCCTATCTCACTTTAAAATTAAATAAGTTTAAATGAACTGCAGCAAAAAATTTGTATATGTAATTTAATAGGCGTGCAAGGAAGTCATTTTGTGTACATATCAAATTTTTTTTTATTACATAATCGATATCAAAAATTTATTTTTATGGTTTCATTTCAAGAGAAATGAACATTGGTAAAATAGACGGAGCATACAGGAAAGTTAAGGAAAATTTTGGGGTACATAAATTAAAATCTAATAATGTGTTAAACAAAGATGGTACACCAATATATAATACGAAAGGTAAAGTCGATAGATGGGTGGAATATATTGAAGAGTTATACGGAGAAAATGAATTAGAAAATGGTTTTATAGAGGAAAAAGAGGAAGTTGAGGAGGATGAAATGGGAGAAACAATACTGAGATCTGAATTTAAGAGAGCATTAAACGATTTAAATGGCAGAAAGGCTCCTGGAATAGACGGAATACCTGTAGAATTACTGCGCAGTGCAGGTGAGGAATCGATTGATAGATTATACAAACTGGTGTGTAATATTTATGAAAAAGGGGAATTTCCGTCAGACTTCAAAAAAAGTGTTATAGTTACGATACCAAAGAAAGCAGGGGCAGATAAATGTGAAGAATATAGAACAATTAGTTTAACTAGTCATGCATCAAAAATCTTAACTAGAATTTTATACAGAAGAATTGAGAGAAGAGTGGAAGAAGTGTTAGGAGAAGACCAATTTGGTTTCAGGAAAAGTATAGGGACAAGGGAAGCAATTATAGGCCTCAGATTAATAGTAGAAGGAAGATTAAAGAAAAACAAACCAACATACTTGGCGTTTATAGACCTAGAAAAGGCTTTCGATAACGTAGATTGGAATAAAATGTTCAGCATTTTAAAAAAATTAGGGTTCAAATACAAAGATAGAAGAACAATTGCTAACATGTACCGGAACCAAACAGCAACAATAACAATTGAAGAACATAAGAAAGAAGCCCTAATAAGAAAGGGAGTCCGACAAGGATGTTCCCTATCTCCGTTACTTTTTAATCTTTACATGGAACTAGCAGTTAATGATGTTAAAGAACAATTTAGATTCGGAGTAACAGTACAAGGTGAAAAGATAAAGATGCTACGATTTGCTGATGATATAGTAATTCTAGCCGAGAGTAAAAAGGATTTAGAAGAAACAATGAACGGCATAGATGAAGTCCTACGCAAGAACTATCGCATGAAAATAAACAAGAACAAAACAAAAGTAATGAAATGTAGTAGAAATAACAAAGATGGACCACTGAATGTGAAAATAGGAGGAGAAAAGATTATGGAGGTAGAAGAATTTTGTTATTTGGGAAGTAAAATTACTAAAGATGGACGAAGCAGGAGCGATATAAAATGCCGAATAGCACAAGCTAAACGAGCCTTCAGTAAGAAATATAATTTGTTTACATCAAAAATGAATTTAAATGTCAGGAAAAGATTTTTGAAAGTGTATGTTTGGAGTGTCGCTTTATATGGAAGTGAAACTTGGACAATCGGAGTATCTGAGAAGAAAAGATTAGAAGCTTTTGAAATGTGGTGCTATAGGAGAATGTTAAAAATCAGATGGGTGGATAAAGTGACAAATGAAGAGGTATTGCGACAAATAGATGAAGAAAGAAGCATTTGGAAAAATATAGTTAAAAGAAGAGACAGATTTATAGGCCACATACTAAGGCATCCTGGAATAGTCGGTTTAATTTTGGAAGGACAGGTAGAAGGGAAAAACTGTGTAGGCAGGCCACGTTTGGAGTATGTAAAACAAATTGTTGGGGATGTAGGATGTAGAGGGTATACTGAAATGAAACGACTAGCACTAGATAGGGAATCTTGGAGAGCTGCATCAAACCAGTCAAATGACTGAAGACAAAAAAAAAAAAAAATTTTATGGTTTGTTTGTATTATAATATCTTTAGATTTGATGTGGTTTTCTTAAAGATAATTGTTTTATCTGTTTAATTTGACCTGATAAAAAACAACAAATTTTCTTTATCAGGATTTTTTTAGAGTTATAAGTAATTAATCTTCTTGTTTTTTGTTAAGTAAAATTTTCATTATCATTATGTAAATTATTGATGAATATTATTATTAATCTAATAATATTATTTTTTTATAAAAAAAATTTTTATGGATTATTTTTTTTAAATTATGTTTAAATGATGTATTTTTCTTTAATTATGTAAAAAAAATATGTGTTCGTGACTATTATTTTTATTAGAATTCAAAGCTCTTTTATTTATGGAAAATTCATACTTGATTAAGTGAGAGATACAAACATGGATTGGCAGGCGTGGAAGGATTAAGTCAAAGCCTCAGGGACTAAATAAGGGGATTAAAATGTGCTCCATTTTAGTCTTATCTTCTCTTTCCTCAATACATTAAAATTCATTCAGCTATGTTTATAAAATCTGTGTAAACTATTTAGTTTTAATAATCTGTATTAATATTATCTATGAAACTTTAAAAAATATTTTCTTAACACGCTACTATAAATGTAAATATATAATAACTTAATTTTTTCCCCAATAATCAAAATTTCATTCTAATTATCTATTAATTACTAAAAAATATGATATGATAATGAAGAGTTAAGTCAGGGGAACAGAGTATTTCAGAAGTGATAGAATTTTATTATTCAGCTAGTAAAACTACAAAGCAATGTAGTCATAAAAAACGAAAAAGAGACTTTCAGAAAAAATATCTAATGTAGAATTAAAAATTAGGAATAGTCTTGAAGATATTTTTGTGAATTATTATAGTAGTGGGCAATGTGGAACACAGAAATAAATAGCCTTGAAATGATATTGAAAAATGAATGGGTTGATAAAATTCAAAATAAAAAGGCGTTTAGAAAATAAATTTAAGGCACAATGTTTTAAAAAGGTGAACCAGTCTGTCGAGCATGGACCATGTATTTAAAGCATTCACGTTTTGTTTGATTGTTGATGAAAGGACATATTGGAAGAAGGTAAAAACGGCATAGGAAGATGAATATTGAAATTAATGAAACGAATAACAGATTGTAAAATGGTGTAAAAACTTTGAGAATAGAAAATTAGCAGAGAACAGAAAAAAGTTAGAATGGCATCAAATCGGTTAACTTAGTGACAATTTGGCGATCTCTGTGGCGGAGTGGTAGCGTCTCAGTCTTTAATCTGGATGGCCCGGGTTCGAATCTCGGTCAGGCATGGTAATTTTCATATTCCACAAAATTTTTATTACATATCTCGAAGCTTGTATGGTAAATTAATCATTCAAAAGAAAAAATTAGCAATCGTGTAATCTTGTAGCTACGTGAAATTTATAATATATTTAAATTATAAGTATTTACAGGGATTCCTGCATTCAATTTACGCAAAAATATTGTTTTTAAAATCTATTTACTATTTTTTTTAATAATAAATAAAAGAATAATAAGTCTGAAAAATTTTCAATTTATAGTTAATATTTTTTTTTTTTAAATTTCAAACGTAGATTTAGCAACTTTTGGTAAAAGAGTTTTGATGTGACTTCCTCGCTTAAATAAATAAATATTTTATATTGATCAGTACTTAATAGTAAATTTTACACAGGGCCATTTTTTAACATTTGTTATAAACTTGTAGGTATCATGTACTTTGGTCTAGTGTGCTGTTTCAAAATAAAATTCGAATTTTTCTAACTTTTCTTTGTTTATTCGACTTATGTTACTCAATTTTATACAGAATTAAATTTTCTACAAGTTTTTTTTAACATTCTATGTGTTTATTACCCATTCTTTTGACTCAACCAAAGCGCAAATAAACTTTGCAGTCAATAAATGGATTGACGAAATCCGCAAAGAATCAGCGGCAGGCAAAAAGTGGAAGAGCCTTGTCACACATGGCCCTATAAGCTATAGCCTCCCTCGAGCAGTCAGCAATGCTGCATTTAGATTAAAAACCGGACACGACTATCTGGTCTTGCACCTACATGGAATACGGGTTTTGATCTCTCCAGCATGTCAACTCTGCGGCTACGAAACTATGGATGCAGACAATCTGGAGACCTGGACCACTCGCAGAGGGATGATAAAGATCCCGTTTACATGGAAGCCCGTCTATACTGGTCAGCGCGTCACAAAATGGTTCAACAGTCAAGAGTGGTCGTTGACTAGTTAGTAAGTAAGTTACTACCCATTTAACAAAAATATTGTACGTGAAATATAAAAACAACAGGGTTTTTTACCCCAGTTTATTGGTTTTCACCCCAGATTTATCAAAAACTACAGCAGATATGGTTCTGGGACCTATTTTATTCGATGTTTTAAGTCAAAAACCATAAAAAACCGCTAGTTTTGTCCTTTAGTCTGCTTTTCCAGAATTTCAGTATGGCTTTATTTCAGCGAAGGAGCAGAAATCGGGATGATATCTTTCACAAGCAAAAACTCTCTAACAAAACGTTTTCACACTCCTGTTTAATTATTATTTTAATGAGAGAAATACTCCTATGAAGTTTAGCAGAATCCTCCCAGGACACCCTGTTGATCACGTTAGGAATGGGTAGATGCTCCTCATGGATAGAAATAAATACCCCCAACATTTGATTCAATGGATCAAGGAAAACCATATTTAAACCTTGATCATAGCAGAATCACAAAATTTACATTTTTTTATAGAATAAAAGAGTTCTCAATAATAATTCAAAATAAAAACACATTAAATAATATTAAGGGATATTAGCTAAAATTACAATTATATTATGGTTCACTTAATGCACTTAGGATGGAGTTTAGGAAAAAATGAAATCTTATGAATAATGAAGAAGCATAGAAAATATGAAAAAATTTCTATGGAATATTTAAAATTCTTGTTTAGTATATTTTCTCTTACATAGAATAAAATTTCTGCTGCTGTACGTAATAAAACTGCTTGAAAGTTGTATTTTGTTATAAAGTTTTCTGTAGGAACAGAATTCATTGTTTGTTTTTTATAATATGACCAATCAAGTAAATAAAATATTCTTACAATAATACAAAAATACATTAACCTTTGTATAGTAACATTTACACTTTCATATAATGAGAAGTTAAATCGTATAACTTTAAATAGCCCATACAGAAATAACAAGTTTTGATCATTACAACTTTCAGGTTGTGGTCAACTGGTAAGTACATTTATCTGATTGATGACGCGTAGTACTATTGACAGCATATTTAATTCCTTTTGCTGTTATTCGATCTTCCATCTATTGTTCAAACAATAATAAAACAGGTTATAAAATAAACTCTGCAAATATATTTAACAATAAACACTTAGTTTAATAAATATTTAACTAATCGATTGACTGTTAATTAAATATGAAATATATATTTACTTCCTATTATGAAGTCTCCATAATGTTTTCTAATGTTATTATTGATTTAAATTATATTATATGATTTTCAACCATCGAGCAGTTCTTTATTGAATTAAATATGTATGTGTGTGAACACTTTTTCTCTCAGATTTTGATTTTGGATTCGGATTAAGCATCGTTAGAGGATTACAAAAATACACGAATGGCGGCCAAGATTAAAATTTTGTAATAATGATTAACCAGTAACGGTGTAAGCTAGGCGGCTCAAGTTGGCACAAATGTACGGTTGATTATAAAAAAATCAAGCCAACTATTATTTAAATTATAATTTTTTTATAATTGAAAAAAAATTATGCCATAAATTGCTAAAATACGAGGTAAATAAATTACATTAATTTAGCGTATATAGGACCCCAACAGAGATTTATTAAACCCATAAATAACTCGTTTGCCTCACCAGCACATTAAAAAAATATTTGATTGTTCTTTCAGGAAAGTCTTACTAGTTAAGTCTTCATTGGTAAATGTTTTTTTTTTTTTTTTTTTTAATTATTATAGAATGATTTGTTGTATATAAACGGTATACTACCGGGTGATTTAAAAAAGACTTCGCAAATTTAAATGAATGTAAAAATTTATTAATATAAGTTCAGTCTTGATTTAGATCTCATTTCATAGAAAAACACATCAAATTTTTGACCCAACAATCACTTGGTTAGGTATGGCTTCCATTTATTATGCTACATACATCCCACCAGAAGTCGATTTCATTCCAGGCTGTAACCAGAAACTCGGGCATTACCTCTGCAGCTGCGGGGTTCAAAGTCTTAGCTCTAAAAAAATCAGCAGGCAAAGACGGTATATAAATCCGATCTTTAATGAAATCCCAAAGAAAAAATCTAGTTGGATTCAAACCTAGGGAGTGAAATGACCATACAACTGGGTCTTCACAAATTCACCTACCTGGGAATCGAGTATCAAGAAAATCTGTGACTTTTAGGTGGTGGTGGGGTGGTGTCTTCTCTTACTGATAGTAATGGCGTCAATCTTAGTTATCATCGTCTAACTGAGGAATTAGAAAATTTTAATGCATATTCAAATATAAACAATACCATTTACGGTTGCGTCCTGGAAGCAGAACGGGCCGTACAGTCTTTGTTTCCTATTTCAAAAACATATTGACCTTAGGGCTATCACGAATATGCTGCAAAGTTTCATGAGGGTTTCGCTACTCCACATTTGGCAGTAATGATGTTCACCTTACCACAGTATGAAACGTTGAATCATCAGTAAAAATGTATCGTTTTATTCTATTTTTATGGCTTCAAGCGCTATCGTTTACGTAAT
Organism: Lycorma delicatula; assembly: GCF_047948215.1. Taxonomy (NCBI): domain Eukaryota; kingdom Metazoa; phylum Arthropoda; class Insecta; order Hemiptera; family Fulgoridae; genus Lycorma; species Lycorma delicatula. The sequence goes on from NC_134463.1 coordinate 52,943,439, forward strand.
ACGCGCCAAATAAACGTTTGCGTAATCCCAGTCTCATGTAACGCACGTCGAGTTGATTTCTTTGGACTATGAGCAAAGCTTTCTTTTAGTTGTTCCATAGCAGTTTTAGGGACGCGTGAGCGACTGGTGATTTTATATGTTTAACAGAGTAACATGTCCCAATGAAGGTTTGGTGCCAAGAGTAAATTGCATATCTTCTAAGAGGTAATTGCATACCGTACTCCCTTCGAGAATTACATTGAAATGCAGTTACTAACTGCATATAGTGAAATCAAAACACACGAAGGGCACATTCCACATCAATAAAGGTAACTATTTTTAACAACACTGGTGACACGGTTGGTAGCCGAATTCGGTACTAATGAAGTAGGTGAGTCAAACTTTATGTTTTGCTATGAAATGTGACCTCAAGAAAATCTGTAAATTATTTAAATAAATTTTTATATGCTTTACAATTGTAAAGTACCTTTTTTAGTATAATAAGAAATTAATAGTTGAAAAATGTTAAGATAATTTTTTTTAAAAATCATTTTAAGAGTATTTTTAATGAACTGTCCCGATGTAAATCCATTTTAAGTATATTACATTCAAGTAACTGTACATAATGTCCATTATAATAGTACCACCTATAGAATTTCTTAAAAAAGAAAAAACAAGGAAGAAAAAGTAAGTAATTTTTTTCTCTATTTTAGTCCATCGTAAGTACTGGTTTGGAATGTCTGCTATTTTGCAATGTGGCAGCAATTTTGCTCTTTATAAGCAACTTATAGGGGGAGCCCTATCACGAGTTTTATAGCATTTACAGATACAATATAAAATTGTAAGATAATTTTAAGCAACCGTTCACGAGCTACACTTCATCACCAGTTTACCTACTTAGAATATGCACCCTACAAGTTGAATCTAATTACACTCACTGTGTTATAATTTTACTCTTATGTTATTGTTTCGGCGAAATTATATTATTTTTGTTAACTTTTAAAAACTGTAAAAGTTTTTTTTTTCCATCTTACCGGTTTACAAACTTTAAATCAGTGGCCTAAATTCTTTACTAATATCGTTTTGTAATAGATAAATGCAAAAAACAAAATATTAGGGAATAGTTGTTTTATTTCAGTTTATAAAAATAGACTATTAATTTAATGAAATGTATAAATTACTACTCATTACAATTTAAAAATATATATTACTTCAATTACACAATATAAAAACCATTACTTTAAAAAATAAAAAAATAAAACCAATTTAATTTTGACAAATAATTTAATTAACAATTAAAACTGATGAAATAGATAAGTAAATTTTACTTTTTTATTTGCTTTTCAAAAAATATATAATAGTGTTAGATATTATCGATAAGTATAGCTGGAAATGAAATATATCTTCTGAACGGTGAATATAGCAGAAAATATTATAAAACTTTTGGGTTTACAGTTTTTAAAAATAAAATTTTTAGCCATATTGGATAAAGCCAGTAATGAATTGCTTATCAGTTCAATGAATTGATTATAATTTAAATTCATTTTGATTATATTTAAATCTTTTCTTTTTTTAAAGCCAAGATGCTCAACAAAATAAATCAATAGCTAAATGACAATTTTGAAAAATTAGTTTTCGACTTCTTGAAAATTTTGAGGCTTACACATCATGTGGCTTTTTTTAATGATTAACTAAAATTAAATATTCACTAAAATTGATTTTAAATAAATAAAAATCGACGTTTAAAAAAACCATTTCTTTTTTGGGGGAGCTACCCACCATGGAAAAAGTATAAAATAGGCTATTAAGTACTAAATATTTTTAATTTTCAATTTTTTTTTACATTTTGGGAGCCCCCATAGCCAAGCGGAATCATTAGAGTAAAATTACTTTTAAAAAAAATTAATTTTACCTAAATGCAATAATAATAATCTCTAAGTGATGATAATTATTAAAAAAAAAAAAATTTAATTATTTTTAAACAACCCTATTTCAAAATAAAGTTGTAATTTTCTAGGGAGGGGTGAAAATTGTTTATTAATTTTTTCCAAAAAATACTTTCAAAAAATTCAGATTTTTAGATTTTAAATGCAATAGATAACTTTCGAGATGTATTTAGATTTAAAATAAATTTTAAACAGTTTTTTTTTTTTAAATTAATATAGAACTTTAACCTGTAAACCTCTAAACTTTAACCTGTATAGAAAAACGTTTCTTAAACTTTATTCTTCATCTCTAAAAATGATATATTCTGGGTTTTTTTGTATTAGTTATGTATACATTTTTTTTGCAGTAGAACAAAAGTCTATCGGTTTCTTCTGACGAAACCATAAGTAAATAATTTGTTAAAAATATTATATGAGATAGGGCCACTATAATAGTATAACCGTCAAAAGCAGTATCATCACTGGGTTCTATAACTTGTCCAATTTATGCACCACATGTATTCTATACATTCAGTTCGCATGCATTGTATTATCAAATAGAAGATAACACAGGTAGATAAAAAAACAAATGAAAACAGCGTCAAACAGTAATAAAAAACCCGTAGTAGCGTTAAAAGAACAGTAACAAAAATAATAAAAATAGTAACAAGAAGTACTAACGAAAAAAACAATCATGGAAATGGAGTAGATACTCCATTGGTGATGTTCGTTGAAGATTCAACGAACATTACCAATATCCAGCACATGAACCCTTTTCAACGGTATAATGTCATCTCCGTTATCTAGCAGATTCAAAGCAGTTGAATTTACATGTCTACTTAGTCTAACCATGTATTTTGAACTGAAACGGTCAATCTTATCCCGAACATATGGGTTCCTTACGTATTCATGCTCTTCAGAATTCCTAATGAACCTAATGATTAATTAGGATGAACCTAATTAACCACAACTAACTAAAATAATAAAGTCAAAGAAAAAATCATGTATAAGAAAAGAACAAACAACAAAACCTCAAAAGAAAAATCCCTAAAATATTTAACAACTAGTAACCGCCACCTACAAATAAATAACCCAGATAGCCTAGGCAATCTGAACAACCAAACTAAATAAACTAAAAACAAATAGAAATAACTAAAAACACAAACAACGAATCCCCTAATGAACGAAGAAACTAACTCGTATGATTGTATCATACGATACAATCAATTAATCATACGATAAAGATCTACGTTCCTCAATATCTTGTTCTGTGAACTTTGGATCATTATAATATTGCTGTCACTAGTTGTTCCGTATAGTTGAAAATATTTTTCAACTCCATATCCATAATGTTTTTCATACGTCCATATCGGTTTCAAGAATTTTTTATACAGAAGTATCTTGTTAGAAAGAGACAACTCAGAACCCATTACCCATTAGTCAGTACATACATTTGAATTTCTGGTAAATCTGTTTCTTCTTCTCCAGTATATGACTTCACACCATACGTCGATTTTAAAATTTTAATTTTTATATAAAAAAAAACAATTTTTTGTATGTTTATTCATCACTTAAAAAGCTATTAAAATTAAAGTAGCTTTAACACCTATATTATATCTCTGATCCAAAATGAGAAGCAATATTTTTCATTATTTTCATAAAAGTTATACTTTATTTTTTCAATATTTTTTTAACTATTCTCTTTTAAATTAATTCTCTTTTTTGTTAGGGATCACTTCTTTATGAATAGATTTTTCTTCATTTTCCTACCCAAGTAAAGAAGCCGCCGTAAAATCAAACATTTTTTTATCCGAAATTTGGAAATTTGAGATTAAATCTTATTTTGATAATCTATATCCGGTAAAGTAATTCGATATTTTACCACCTTTTAAATTTTTTTTTTAAATACAATTAATTTATGTCTAATTTTTATATTTTTTTTTATTATTTTAATCTAATAATTACAATTTCTTTTTCAGGTAAGAATTCATTCATTATTTCAACTTGTGATCTGAGTAAGTTATTCTTTTTTTAAGGATTATATTAATTAATTAAAAATATTGATAGATATAATTTACTTTTTATATAATAAATGATCTTTGTTTTTTTTATTGTACAATAGCAATTAAACTTAAAATAATAATGAAAAAATAGCAGAATAAAAGATCATACAGACTAAGGAGTGTATGTTACAATCTTTCATAATTTTCTGTATAAAGTTATGTTTTATATATTAAATATTTTATCACAATCCTTTCACAAAACATAAACAAATAATAATAATATTTTTAACAAAGTGATATAAAAATTTACGTACTTAATAGAGGAATTTCTAAATAATATTTTATTTCTAAAAATCTTATATGGGCTACTTTTTCTCTTTCATTAACGATTGGTCTAGTCTTCCAGATGTTAGTGATTATTTTGGAGAAAGCCTCACGATTTACAACCAGTTATCTTGCAACGAATTATAATCCATGTTACATGTTCTATTCTATCCTTAAATATATTTAAAGGTGCGTTTAGTCTATATTTGAACATCGTTTTTTTATATATATTTTTATTAATAATATTAAATTATGTTTTTTAATATTTTGTCCGACTTCAAAAAAAGGAGGTCTTCAATTTGTTCCGCATAGATTTTTTTATATACATGCAGTTTTTACTAAAAAACAGTACACCGTTTTTGATGGTGTTTTTTAAACAGTTTCTTTGATGTCCATTACTGATCTGTTCACAGGTGACTTAAATAGAAGAATTATTAATAGAAAATTATTTGGGATTAGTATAAGTAATTTTTAATTTATTATTTATTTTCATTACTGTTTAGTTTTGGATTGTTGTAATATGAATATATGTTTCCTTATGTCATTATGACACAATATTTACAAAAAAATTATTTGGGAAACTTGTAAGTAGAATAAACAGATTTTTTCTACTAAGTTCCTCTGGTGGTGGTTCTTTAATAAGTTTCTCCTCTTTTACGTTTCTTTCGAAAATTTTTATTTTATAAGAATGACAGATCCTTTTTCAGGTATATTCATATTTTCAATAAAGGTAAAAATTCCATTTGAACTTTTAAAAAAATGCAATAAACAAATTCCAAAACAAACTCAATAAAATATATATATATATATATATATATATATATATATTTTAAATATGTATAAATAAATAAACATTTTAGTCTGTTTGGTACATAATAATATGTTATATAAACCACATTAGGAATTAGGTAGTTATGATACTTCACGGATAAAAAACGGAACTACCGTAGCATTTGCACGGATGGATCCTTTTATTTCCTGTTTAGCCACCGGGAATTACCGTCAGGTATTACTCCAGAAGATGACTGAGGATGATACGTACGAGTGTAAGTGAAGATAGACTCATCCTGTATAGACTCAGACCGACCATTTCTGAGATGTATGGTTAATTGAAACCCAACCACCAAAGAACACCGGTATCATGATCTAGTATTCAAATTCATATAAAAATAACTGTCTTTACTAAAACTTGAACGCTGAAACTCTCGACTTTCAAATCAGCTTATTTGTGAAGACGCGTTCACCACTAGACCAACCCGGTACACGGATGGATCAAAGGAAACCATGTAAAATCTTAAATCAGAACAGCATTACAAAATACACAATCTTATTACTACACAAAGACACGTCTTTTTCGTTTATATCCGATAACCTTAAAAATTACTGAACCAATCATTATAAAATTTTAACTGTAGTTTTTTATGACCCTCGAAATATTTATCACATTTCAAACCTCGTCAGTTTCATTACTATATAAATTATAAATAAAAAATCATAACTTAGAACTTCTTTTAGTAAATTTTATATCATTGCCTATATCAATAATTTGTGAGAATATCGATTTCTTCATAAAATTTTTAATGTAGTTCATAAACTTAATATAATTTTTTATAAAAGATCAATTTGTATTATTATGGTTATATACATAATCATAAAATCTATTTATTTTTAATATATAAATAAATATATTTATTATATATATAATATATTTATTTTTTTTTATAATAAAATTAAAGGGGATTATAAGTATTTACATATTTACCAACTAAAAACTTTTTATCCATTCCTATTTTTTCCTGTAAGTTGTGTATAGCGAAATCTTTTGAGGAAACAGTCCACAGATAATTATCATTATTTTTTTTTAACATTTTATTTTTAACAAATAAAATTTTTGAAGTATTATAGAGCGGGAGAAATCGTGAAGCGGGAAGCTAGTCAAATTTTAAAATAAGAAATAGATATGATTAAAGTCCAAATTAATTAATTAATTAAAATACTAGTTATTCATAAATAATGAATAGATATCAAGACGCAGTTTTTCGTTTCAATAGAACCATTATAGAATGAGTCACAGATCATTTGAAAGAGTTAACAAATGTTCTGAATCATTTGTTAATAAATAACCTGAAAATAATTCAATAACAAATAATTCAGATCATACCCAAAATTGTTTCTTCACTCATGCGAAGTTTCGAATAACTATCGCATGAGCGCGTTAGTGACCTCAAAATGGCGAGTCAACAACAAAAGCCATTCTGTTCTCGAGTTCACGAAAAGAAATTCAGTAGTCACGGTGCAGCGTGCTTTTTGAAGTTGATTCGATATTAATCCACTTTCTCTGAAGAAAATTCGACGGTGGTTTTGAGAGTTTGAGGAGATTTGGTGTCTCTGTAAAGGAAAAAAGTCCAGGACAACAGCGGGTTTCGAAGAAATAATTGGAGAGAATTCGTAATGCGTTTCAGCGTAGCCCACAAAAGTCCATAAATCAGGCTAGCCGTCAGCTTGTTAAAAATTACTCAACCAACTATCTGATGTGTACTAAGAAGACGTCTACTTATGAAACCATACAGACTGCAGCTCGTTCAAGCACTTTTCTATAACGACAAATAAGCGATTGGAGTTTTGTGAAGCGATGCTAGAGAAAAATGGAAGACCAATCGTCACTGATGAAGCGACCTTTAACTTAAATGGCACAGTCAATCGTCATAAAGCTGACTTTTAAGGATTGGAACCCACATGTAACAGTCAAGTACAAGAAATTTTCTCCTAAGGGGAGTGTATTTTGTGCAGTGTATAAAGATAAGGTTTACAGTCTCTCTCTTTCTTCGGGGGAAACACCGTAACAGGACATACCTTTCTTGACATGTTTCAAAACTGGCTTTTCCCGTATCTGCAAGCAGATTCAGATGACTTCATTTTACAACTAGATGGAGCACCACATCATTGGTATCTGATACTACGAGATTTTTTGAATGAAAAAGTACACCAACGATGGACTGATCGAAACGGTGCCCAAGATCTTGCTTTTTGTACTTGGTCTGTGAGATATAAAGATTTAACCTATGTGATTTTTTCTTGTGGGGATATATTAAAGATCTTGTTTTTCGGCCACTACTACCCATAAACATTGATGACCTTAAACAATGAATATCTACTACAATCAACTCGTTGAATTGTGAGCTATGCGTCTGGGAGTAATTCTCTTATCGCCTTGGTGTTTTCCGTGCTGCTTCTAGTGGTCACATTGACTACTTGTAAGACTGGAAATGAGACTTGACTAGATTAGAATATAGGTGATTTGGTAAGAATTTTTTATTACTTTACCTTACTAAAATATTAAGTTATGAACGTGGTTATTTTTTTTTTAATAACCCGTAGACTTATTAAATAATATTAATTTAAACATAAGAAGATATTAAATATACAAAATTACTACAAAATAAATAGATAAAAAATAAATTTCAAAAGATACTGATAAATTTTATTTAATAAATTTATCTAATTTTATCTAATTTATTTAATTTTATCTAATAAATTTTATTTACACATTGAATACAATCCAGAAAAGGTTTTTTTAATCATTTTAATTAAAAATTTATTGATAGATTAATAGTGTTTCTTTAAAACAAAAAAATGTCTTTCTAAGTATAGTAGTAGTGCCAGAGGCCAAAAGAAACTTTGGAGGCAATATTGGGGGTGGGCAGCCAATCAAATTTTTAAAATATCGATTTAAAAATTTTTTTTAACTTTTTTCCTGTATCATCATTTTTCCAATATAGAAGAATAAATAACCAATACCAGGAAACTTTGTTGTCAGATTTTATTTTTACATTATTGAATTTTTTCTTGGCAGTTTTATTGTTTTTGTAATTCTTTTTTTTTTTTTTAAACCGATCCTTGTAGAGTCCAAGAATTTCGAGGGCATAGTTTATATATATTTCATATTCTATAATATTGAAGATACTAAGCTGATATTTTTAATTAATTTATTAAAATAAATAATATTTTATAAACACGTTCGGTTTTTCGATCAAGCATTACAGAATATAATAATAATAATTTGAATATTATATGAGTACATCTTATTTTCTTAATAATAACCCCACTTCGTGCGAGTTATGTATTTTAAATATAAAGATATCTTTATGCATCGTCTGATTCCTAATCTTGATACATCACGTCTTTAATTAATTTATTCCATTTTATAATTTTACAATATAATGTACTGTAAAATTTAACGTATAAAAAGAAGCAAGATGGATGACTGAAATTATGAATAAATAACAGATCATTGCCAGGAATCGAATTCGGGAATAACTGATCTAGAAAAAGTACATAATAAATGCTGTACCAACCAGCCGGCCAGTTTGATTCCTTTTAGATACTATTCTTTTACCTCAAACAATTGCTTTCTATATTGTTCCACTTTCTTACTTAATAATTCTACTTATTAAATATTAATCATATTTGAGAATTCAGTCACTTTTTTTTAAATTAAATTTTCTTCTTGTTGATCTAAGTAAAAGTATTTCATCAGTTTGTATAAAGTTTTATAAACAGTTTTAATCGTTCGTGACTTGAAATCAAATCGGCAGATGTCTTTTGGTTTCTATGATTTTTTAATTAAATGAATTTATTTTTTACAAATTTAAAAAAGATAAAAATTATAAATATTAATCCAATGTCGTAGACCTACTGGAATAAAAACAAATTAATTCAAAAGTAATTAGCAAACTATCATATAGAAAAAGTTGCCAATGAATTTACATTTTTCGGTTACGCCAGGTTTTTTGGAAGGTGGTGAAAACTTTTGGCTAATTTTATTTTTAATAAAAACTAAAAAGTAAGGTCTTTAAAAAATAAGATGTTTACAATTTAAATACAATGGAAAATTTACGAAATGTATTTATTTAAATTGATTTTTTTTTTACAAAAGAATTTTTGGAAGCGGGATGGGCAAACAATTTTTATAGTTGTTTTAAGGCCTATTGATGTAGAAAATATAGATGTAAAAACTCCCATTAACACCTTTTCTGATGCAAAATGTAGCTAAAAAAAGAAAAATATGTAGTAATTTTTTGGGGAGGTGGGTGAATATTAAGTAAAATGTTTTGGTAATTTGTGATCTCGATAAAAAACTTCAACTTTTACAAGAAACGTTTTTGCTTAAGTGTCCCTCTTTTACTTATCATGGAACTTTTTTTAATGATGAATATGCACTAAAATTAATTTTCAATAAATTAAAATCGAGATTTAAAAAACATTTTTCGATTTTTGTAAAAATTTAGGGAGCTAAAATCAGGTTAGGGATATTAAATTATTTTAGCGACTTATTGTTTAACAAATATGTTTAAGCATTGAAATTTGAAATGTGAAAAAATTGTTTTTTTATTTTTGGGAATCCCATTCTCTAGAGAAAACGGTAAAATTATTTTTTTTTAAATAATAATAAATGATGTCAAATTTGAAAAAAATTAAAAAAATACTAAGATACAGCCATTATATTAAATAAACAAAATTGTAATTTTCTAACAAGGAGGTAAAAATTTTTGGGTAATTTTGTTTTAAGAAATACTAAAGAAAAGGGCTATAATAAAATTAAGTCTTACATTTTGAAAGCAATGGGTAACTTGCGAGATGAATTTAATTTTAAATATTTTTTAAAAATAAGAAAATATTTTTTGTTAGCACAGACCATTGGAGTGGAAAGAAATAATTTTTATCCAAAAAAAAATTTCAATGAAATTGTAAACCGTACCGTGAGAATCTCGTAGATATCATTTTTCCCTATCAAAAAACAAAAATTTCTGTCATTTAAATAAATCTGTTTTTAAGAAAATGGTACTGATATCAAAAAAGACTGTATATTTCTATTATCAAAATGTGTTATTAATTTAGAATTTTTTTTTTTAAATAACATGTGTTAAATATATGTAATAGACAATAGATATACAATAATAGATAATAAACAATGTTTAAGCGTTCCATATAATAAGCTAAAAAATAGGAAAATTGGCTACAAAACGCGTACAGGTCCGATTTCATTTATTAAACAACGAATAATCATAAGAATTGTATTATTCCTGTAAATGTGTAATTGTATAATTTCTGTAAACCACCAAACACACCGGTAACCGGAAGAAATGATATCTGCGAGACTCTTACAGTACGGTTTACAATTTCATTGTAAATTTTGGATATCACTGCGATTGCAAGATTATTCTTTTATTTTTTTTATGAATTACAGATTATCTTATGGATTTATTATTAAAATTTATTACCTTTCTAGAACGAACAAATATACATTTTTAATTTTACAATGAAATTTGATCAAAAAATAAAAAAATATATATTATTACATAAAAGTGGGATGTTCGTTCTGGCTATTAACAGAAGTTTATTAATACTAACCTGCAACTTATCGTCGTTATATTTTAATATTTGTTTTGAAAGATTTTTACTCAAATTAAAATTATTTTAATTTAATAAATTATTTATTTAAATTATTTTCTAATTAGATTACCTTAATTTTTACGTTTATTATTGCACATAATTTTGAAACTTGACATGCGCTTGCAATACTCTAACCAACATAACGTTTCTTACAACTGTTAAGTTCTTGACTTGGTAGTAGAAATTTTTGTATAGTGCTTGTGTCGGTGACGTCCCGCTGACGCAGGCCACAGAAATATTATAATCACGAAAGAATTTTTTTATAAATTCGTTGAAATGGCATACATTTAATAGGTGCCGCGTTCTATTGAACAAAAGATTGATTGAACACACTCCGATGGGCATATACCACCGGTGTGTGCTGAAAAACTACACAATTTACTAAAGCTTCCACATGCATCATATTCGCCAGAGGTGGCTCCCATCGACTTAGTTATTAATCACGATTTGTTTATTTATCTTTAAAGTGTGATTTATCTATATAAATACAATTTATTATATAAATTGTATTTATCTATATAAATACAATTTTTATAACAGGCGTATGCATTAAGTGGTTAACTTGCTGAACAGTTTTGGATATGCAACTTCATCGGAAATTAAAAAAATTGTTTTATCTTCATACTTTCATTTACATATTAGCATTTACTATTAAAACAAGCTGTAGTATATTTTCTTTTAAATTTAATTATTCAAGTACATTATCAAGTTTTTGTACGCTATTTAGTCCCGCGGTTCATCAAATGGAAGAAAAAAACGTTGTCTAATAGTTAGAGGTATTTTTTGAAAGTATTCTTTATTATAATTCTAATTGAACGGAAATGTAATGTTCTTATGCTTATTTTTCATTTTTTTCCTGTTTTCATTTCACTTTTAGGTTAAGTCAACATAGCCACAAATGACCGTCTGACAAAAATTGATTTATTTTGGACTAGGAATCATTGTAATTAATTTTTTTTCGCAGATTATTTACAACTTATTTAATTTTATTTTTTGTTAAAGGTATAAAAGTTAATTAAAAAATACCAATTTTTTAGATTATTTTGACCGATTTTTGATCGATTTATAACTGCTGCTATAGCAGCTTATATCGCTAGATGTGGGAAAGAAAAAAGTAAAAGGTGTTTGCAATTAAGTAACAATTAAATTATTATAGTTTGAAAACATATAAATTTTCCAATAAATGAATTTATTATAACATAAAATTATTTGAAATACACTGAAATTTTATTTTATTTTCTAGATTAAATTTTTACAAATTTTTATTTGTTACATTATTTAAATTACAGGGGCTCTCAGGATTCAAAAAACTTGAAAGGACATTTAAAATTTATTGTTGCAATAACCTTTAAATAATTTTTAATTGGTAAAATGTAAATTTATGGAAAAGTAAGTAAACGAATAGTATAATGACAAGAAAATCTGAACAAATGATGGAGATTTATTGAGAGGAACTCGTCGATAGATCAGTCTTTTCATTTCATGCAATGAAAATGTTCTTTGTAATTTTATTTTGTTTTAGTTTCGCTAGACCACAATTTAAATTTATAAATAAACGTTGGCTTAGAGATTGAATCGATAGCATTACAATTTAACTAGAGAAACCTAGATCTGTTAACCTCGTACAACGAAAGGCAAAACTATTTACTGTTACACTACACGATCACATAAAGTTAGAATTCTTTGTGGAAGATATATTTCTAATGAAAAGATTTTGTACTCTTTCTCAAGGAATCCAATGTTATTTGATAATAGATAGAAATTTGTATAATAATGATCATATAATGACAATACAGAATATTTGAAATATAAGTAAAATATTATTTTTGATAAAAAAAATTAAAAACTGATTTTATTACAGATATTCAAAAATGGCTAATTATCGTTGCTGAGATATTTAAATAAATCAAAAAAGGAAATTTTACTCGTAGAAAGTGTTGTATTGATTTTAAACAAACTGTAACTAATCTATGGTAATGTACGAAATTTTTTGACAACCAACACCACTTGAAAACTATTATGTCCTATTTCTAAGTTTCAATCTGTAAACGAATAAATATGATTTTTTTTTGCCGCAGTGTTTAACTTGTAATGGGTTCCAATTTACCGGAACATAAGTAAATTTGAATAATAATAACAAATCGTTTTCAGGACTGCTGATTACAGCAATTACTTGATAGATAATGAGAGTTGCGACCCCTTGCCGAGCAACTTGTATATCTCCCTGAACTTAATGTTAAGCTACGATCTTTTCTCTCTGACATGAATCCTCCAAGTCAGACTGTGATCTAGATGCAGTCCTGGTAAATATCATATATTAACTATAAACATTTTTTATGCTTCAAGATCTGTTAAAAAAAATTATTTTATTTTGTTTATAATGCCACACAATAATTTAGATTTGAAATTAAGAATTAACTCAAAGTTTATTTAATCATTGATTAAAATATGATATATTACCTTGTATTATAAAATTGCTATTCTTTATTTTTTACTAACATAGTTTTTGTATGAAACAGTTTAAACTTTTACATTAAAAAATAAAATAACACAATTTATTTCCATCGCAGTAAACAAAACGTATGGTTCATATTTTGTTAACATCTCTGAAACTCAGTTGACCACAAGCTTTTGTTCTTACAGAAGAAAGAGAAAATTTTATCAAAAATGTTATTATTCATCATCGATTATACAAACCTATTTAAATTAAAAATAATTTATATGGATATAAATTAACAGGTGTTAAAAAAATTACGTAAAATAAATTTAAAATGTTTACTGAAACAAATCGCATCTTAATCCGCTATTTTAATTCTAATTCGATGATTAACTAACTTTTTTTTTATTATAACGACACAGCAACTTTACAATCTGTTCAGCAAGACCTACTTGAACTAACATTAAGTAGTCACAGACTCAGCGGCTGGTGACTTAACGATAACAATGAAATGAAGGAGAAGAGCACTCCGTACCGGCAGACCATAAAATCATCTAACTGAAACGATAAGGCAAACCAAGAATATTGTTCCTTAGCAATCTTGAAAAATCACTGATCGTGTTATTAAATAAATTGTCTGACAAATAATTCGGATGCCAATCTCAACTAATTATTCATAAGAATTTAAATTTACGATCAATCACACCCTAGTACAGTTACGTAAATAGATTTACGGAAATTTGGATTACATCGATAGGATGATAACAAGATTAATACGTCTCAGATTTTATTGAAAAATTACGCATATATTTTTTTTTAAAAAAACTTCAACTTTAAAAAATATTCAAATAATTTTTTTTTTATTGATTTTTCTCTGCAATATAACAGCGTTATCTTAAAGTTACAATAAGGAGGTATTCCTTAAGTTACAATAAGGAGGTATTTTACGTAATTTTTGATATTTTATGTATTATTACAAGTTATTTAAAATTAAACAACTATTCTCAAGAATAATAGACATCCTATCCCAAATTTTCCAAGGAAAGTGAAGTGATTTTACGTTGATTTTTTTCACCATATCAATGCACATTGAAATTCAGCTCTACAAGTGACACCTTCACTTAGTTTACCATTGGGACTGATTGTACGTTGAATCATTACATACAAAGAAAAAACTTTTATCTTGTTCCTCAGGTGCTTTGTAAGTTTTTCAGACGTAAGAAATATTGGAACTAATAATGTAAAGGAATAATTCTTTCATTACAAAGGAATGATTTTTTTTTTTGTTTTTACAATTTTACATTCATAAAAACTTTTAACTATTAATTATAAAATTTATAATTAAAGTTCATAATAATCATAGTTATTTTTCTTTTTATTTTTTATTTTTTTGACATACCTAGGTATATTATGTAGGTCAAAGATGATCCCTAAATTTTCCCTAAACAGAAAAATGGATCTTTCATAAAAATGTACAACTTCCAATTTAAAAAATAAAATTGTGTTAGAAAACACTATCACTTCTTAAGTAATGTAACAAATTCTCTCTTCAAGGTTTTTTCTGCCTGCCAGTAATCTATTCTGCTTTGGTATAATGTTTATAACGTTTAACAAATGCCCAAAATTATATAGAATATACACCAGTAGCAATTCTAAATAATTTTCTGAATAATAATGCAGTAATAACAAAAAAAAAAAAAACACATAAAAAAAATATGAGAAGTTATTAATGATATAAAATTTTAATGTTCTTTTCATTAAAAAAAAAAAAAATGTTTATATGTAATTTAATAGGAGTACAAGGAAGTCATGTAGTGTCCACATCAGATTTTTATTTTTAATGAAGCTCACGAACAAATGATTAGTTCGAACGATTTATATTTCTCAAATGATTCATCTGTTCGAACGATTTGTACTTCTTGATTCGAACGATTTATCTAAAATTATATTTGTGTTTTGTGAATAAAAAAGGAAAAGACTGGGGTTAGAGCTGTGTTAAAAAATCGAAACTCAAGAAACAGCTAAAAATGTTCAGGATTTTGAAGCGTTACGTTGCAAAATTTTTTGTTCTTAGTACGCTAAATTCATGAAACTTATTTAGTTACAATTGGCGAAAACATTTAACAAAATCATGTGTAATGAAACATGTATACCATGTAACATTTTCGCGGTGGGCCGTAGGTAGGCCCGCCTTTTTTTTTTTTTTTTTGTTATAAATAAAAATAATTAACCAGTATGTGGAATATCATCACATAAAAATATAGGTTTGCTTAAAATTGTTTTTAATATGAGATACTTTTACACTCATTACCAATTGAAATTACCCGTGATTTATCAGAAAATTTTGGATGAAATAAACATTTAAAATTAAGTTGGAACGAACCGTTAATTTGTCTTTTAATGTACGGAATAGAAGGTCAATCGAAGAAACGTGTGCGTTGATCTTCTTGAGAGGATTGACAATGACCATAAATTCTTCAATCGTGTGATCACAGGTAATGAATCCTGGATATTTGGGTACGATCCTGAAACAAAGCGGCAAAGCTAAGTAAGAGTAGCACACTACGTCAACTCCTCGACCGAAAAAATGTCGAATGAGTAAATCAAAGATCAAAACCATGCTGATTTGCTTTTTTGACAGTAGGGGTATCGTGCATAAAGAATTTGTTTCTCCAGAACAAACTGTCAACCAAGGGTTTACAAAGGTGTCCTTGAAAGGCTCAGGAAAAGAGTGATTCGCGTAAGACCAGACATTGCAGACAAGTGGATGCTTCATCATGACAATGCTCCGTGTCACACGGCTATTTCCATCAGGGAATTTTTTACCTCAAAACGCATTCCTACGGTTCCTTTACTCTCTTATTCACCTGATTTGAGTCCTTGTGAATTTTTCCTTTTCCCGAAATTGAAACATGTCTTAAAAGGACGTCATTTTGGAACTCTGGAGAACATTCAAAAGACTGACCGACCAGTTAAAAGCACTACTAGTTGAAGCCTTTCAGCGCTGCTACTAGAAGTGGGAACAACGACTCTGCCGGTGTATAGCTGCAAATACTTTGAAGGGGATAATATTGTAGTTTGAAAAAAATAAAAACTTTGGTAAGTAAAAAGTCATTCTCATTACTTTTCTCGCACACCTCGTATAGTCTTTTCAAATTGTTTTGAATATTTTTGTCATTTCTCTTTAAGTTAAATATATAAATTATTAATGCATAAACGTTTTTTCCAAGTAATTTTATAAACGTTAATTGTATTTGTTATTAAAATAAATAATTGTTTTTTTTTATGTTCTGTCAAGTGTAGTAAAATGAGTACAATGAAATGTACTAAAAAAATAGAAATTTTATTAAAAATGTGTGTGACAGGTAA
Source organism: Lycorma delicatula (assembly GCF_047948215.1). Classification (NCBI taxonomy): domain Eukaryota; kingdom Metazoa; phylum Arthropoda; class Insecta; order Hemiptera; family Fulgoridae; genus Lycorma; species Lycorma delicatula. The sequence goes on from NC_134463.1 coordinate 52,959,929, forward strand.
TATTTTAATATAAAATTATAGAAATTTATATTTTGTTTAGAATAATTTATAAAAAGAAAATATAAACAGCGAATGGAAAGTATTATTAAATGGTTGTTAAAACGAATTTTTTTTTTATACGAAAGAATGTTGTTGTATTGTATTTAGGTTTACTTGGTTGGTATTACTGAATATAAAACAACATTTAGTATGTATTTTTTACTTGTTGTATCTATGTACTATGTTATATTATGTTAAACACTTTCGTCATTCTCTACTTTCTATTCTAACTAGACGGATGGGGTCGTGAGAAGAGAACAACACTTACCAGCCGCCTAACCAGGCCTGACTTGGGGCAAACGAAGTTTGAACACAAGAATGAACTATCAAGCATTCCATTATAACTTATGTATACATAGTAATAGTAATAGTATTTTTTATTATTATTATTATTGGTTACGTGACCTACCACGGAGAGCGTTTTTAACAGCCGCTCAGATTAGTGGTTATGTTAAATGTGGTTATTGTTTGGTTCTTGATGATCGTGTGTAATATACGGCAATACTTTTACTTTCACAAGCATTCAGTTTTAATCTAATATATATATATTGTGTGTGTGTGTGTGTGTGTGTGTGTGTGTGTGTGTTATTACAGTGTGAGATGTATTACTACTAGGAATAACGGAAATGATCCATTGAATTGTTTAAGTAATGTATTACCTGTTCACCAGATAATACACTAGATAGTTGTTACACGTGGACTATCGAAGAGGACTCATATGAAACGATTTACAATTCTTGTCAGACCAGTAATGAAAATTTTGTTTGGTTATTGTGTTCGATAAATGAAAATGCTTCGTCACTCATTAACAGAACCATTCCATTAGTAAAAAAGTAAATAAAATTTGTTCAAAGTGTCACCCGATTTGCTGTGTCACGCTTACATAGGTCTTGCACAATCATCATTTTATACGGATGACACTGCTGCGTAATAAACGAAGGACTAGGATGTACTTTCTATTAGAGTGCTGAGGGATCCTTATCATTGCTTGCCTGACAATTTTCCGGGGTGTACAGGATCTGACGGTTTGTTCTTCGTTGAAGAAGCAATAATTTGGAAATTTTTTATTCACAATATTATCGTATTACGATTAGAAACAACACGTAAAATTGTAAATATAGATGGAATAATTTCTATGAAATTACAATCATATCCTTTTTTTAAAATATGTTTCCATTACGAACGGAAAGTGTACAGCAGTCAATTACTCCGTTTTTACTGAAATGGCATCTTGTATATAAAGTTACAGCCATTTCGACTCCCTCCTACACGTCCGGGTTGCCACTTATTTTGGTTTAAAAAACATCAGGTTCACAGGTATCAAGGTGTTTTATAACTAATTATAAAATACATAATCAAAAATGTATATATTTGTACATATTAATTAATCTGCCAATCCAATACCATTCTTATTCTTTGTCATCGTAATTTTAGCACTTTATAAGGAAACTAATTTGCTAATGTCACTCCGTGAATGATTTTTTATACAACACACTTTTCGTTTATTTATAAAAAAGACATAGATGTTGATTTCATAATATATTTTATTAAATAGTAATACTGTACTATTTTTCACTTGTTATAAAAAAAGATCAAGTCAGAAAATTTTACTAATATATATCCGTAGTGTCCACATATATCGACTTTTAAATAAGATATACTGCCGTTAAATTATTACTTTTTAAATCTACAGTCCATTGACTGCTGCCGTTAATGAGAAGATAATTAAATAAACCTTTGGTATTTATGAAAATCTTTAGATTTCTTTCGAACTGTTCTGCTGAAGAATTTTTTTCATAAACATTTCCTTCCGATATTTCTTTTGTTACGACGTAGAAGCGATGAAATTGTCTGCCTCAAAGATTTGGGTCAACTATAGTTCATGTTCTATCTTCCTTCAGTCTTCATATTCATCTTACTTTTATATCGTAACCAGAGGCTGCCTATTTTTCTTCCACATCAGGAGCAAACCTGTATGCAAAATTTCAAAGCGAATGGTTTGGCGGAAGTGCTTCAAAATTCGACTGAAAGGTTCCGTACCATGAATATTGCATACATAGTCCAAGAGCGAGTTAATATGATTGGTAAAAAAATTATAGCAGTTCCCGAAGTGGTGATTTTAATAAACCGAATTATTTATAGGGTGCTCATGTCAAAGTATAAATCTTTGCACTCCACTATTTAGGCCATTCATCACGCATACGAAAAAATTGGCAAAAACATCTAATTTTTAATTTGAAGCTATGACGTTCACTTATTTATTATCTTTTAGTGCGTTTAATTAAGAGTGGTTTTAAAAAGTTTTTTTATATATATTTTATTTTCTACTTTTTACTCTTTATAAGTTTGTAATTTACAGCTGCGCTAGGGCACAGATTTAATTTATCTTTTAAAGTTTTCATCCCTCCAATTTTCAATACCGTTAACAAAAGTATAGGCAACTTTAAAAGTTGATATATCTTAAAGTATTACTGATATACTCATATACATGTCACTGGTGCAAGATGAAGAAATCGTGTTTTTTTTTTAAATTTTATTCTGGCCATAATCTAGATGTGCACGCAGCAATTTGTTTTTCCACTCGCACACGGTACTTTCATATTTTGAATTCATACATTTTCATACAAATTTTTTTTGTTCAGCCGTAGTATGTTGTGGGCAATTTTTTTCACCGTGAGTGCGGTTGCGTCAAGTTCTGTCGGCAGCAAAATTTTTTTTTTTTTATTTGTATTTTTTGAACCTTTTTGATTTTTTTTTGCAATTTTAAAGCGATTTTGATCTTAGTTTGTAATCTACGCGGGGAAAATGCGCACTTCTCACTTATGATCGAAGAGTAATGACATCTATTTACTAGCTCATATGTATCATGAATCATCAGACATAAAAACTAAATGTTACGGTTATATGAAATTTAAATTTTTGCCTCGCCTTAGAAAAAATACTTTTGTTCAATTTAATCAGTTGAAACGATAATATCACAAACATGAATAATTCTTTCACTAAGAAAATATGCATGTAAACGAGGTTGCATAAGTTCAAGGGGCATTTTTCCCACTTTAATAAGGGGCATTTTTTTCACAAATTTACATATCTTAGCGACTTGAAAATGTTGCTAAAATGTATTGTCATCAAGAGCAAACCTGTATGCAAAATTTCAGAGCGAAAGTGCTTCAGAGCAAAGAGTAAAATTTCAGAATGATAAGCAGAAGTGTTTCTAAATTCGACTGAAAGGTTCCGTATATGAATCTCACATATATAGTTCAAGAACGAGTGGTTCAAAAATGAGTGGTAAAAAATAACGGTTGCTGAAGTGGTGATTTTAATAAACCGAATTATTTTTAGACTATTTGTATACATTAGGTCAAGTCTTTTAAAAAGATGATAACAGTGATCGTTTGATAACATCATTCATGATTACAATAAACGGTGATCACTATCCTATGTAAATATATTCTCAGTATATGAAGAATTGTGTAAATATAAATTAATTTTAATGAAATGTTTCTTTAATAATCGAACAAAGCAAGATTTACTTCAATTCAGCTTTTCAACAGATTTCGTTTGTTTGTGCGTTTGTGATGCAAATATGTTTTCCGATTTTTTGTAACTGTGAACTAAGGTTACTGCTACTAAGCCGAAAAATGATGATTTGAGGTGCGATTCAGAGGACGATCAGAGAATCCACCGCAATCGCTGACTGAAAACATGATCTTTCCTCTACTCCAGATGAGACCTACTGATGACGTCCCACACTTCCATTCTTTCTTTCCGTGACTACGCAAAAGATTTTTTTACGTTTTATTCCATTTCAAACAATAATGTTTGATTCTTAGATATTTCTACTTTTGTACACAATCGTTTCAGGTATCCATAGAAACAGTATTTCTGATAGTGGTAGCGAGTAAGATTACGTACTTTTGTGCGTTTTTAATGTAATTTTTATTTAACCTTCGTAAATTCAGTACAAGCGAGTTTTACTGTTTAAATGGATTACTATTAGAATATTCTTTAGATCAGAGGCTGATCTTTCTCACCTATCAAATCTTTTCCTTAATCTTGCACTTTTTTTTTATTTGGTTGTTCTCCTGCTCCCCTGAGCCAGCTCAACAATCAAGCATTACTCAGCCCAGGGGAATGTCTTTGCGACTCTAATTAGCCTCCCCGCCTACCGGCAATACGTCCGGCATGGCAGGTCAGCTCACAGGTCGGTTCCGGATCTTTTTCTTATTTTCATCTTGCCTCTACCTCTAATCGCTAAGGCCAGGAAATCGCTAGGGCCGGCAATTTTTTTTTTTTTTAACTAACACCTCTTGCAATCCAGTTCCTTTGTTCGTAAAATCCCAGCCCACAAATCTCTCTATTGTCAGCCATTCCTCTTTACTTCTCATTAATCTTTCCTCATTAATATTGCACTTAATTTCCATTTATTATAAACAGTTCATTTAAAACATAACGTTAAATACATCACTCGATTTTTTGATAAATTTACAACTTATAGGAATGAAATGATAAAAAATTCTAACTTCAGTTCCTGTTGCCTACTTAAAATATAGAATCTCCGTACTTGATCTTGTAAATACATTTTTACATAAATCTTATTCGGTCCAATGAATACTTCTTGTTCAACCTCTTTGAAGAGACGTAAATTTTTAAATTACATATGAGTAGTTTCTTGCTGTTTATTTGTATGTAGAAATTTGTATATAGAAATTTTTACAAAAACAGAAATCAGAAATTAGATTTTACCGTTATTAAACCTGTCTTAAAGTTTGAAAAAATATCAGTATGTAAACTGTTAAATATCTTTCTTCTAAGTAGATCTACTTAAAAGTAAGCTTTCAAAAAACTTTCCTTCAGCTGTTTTGCCTTCAACAGCGTTGAAGTTGGCGCTGTTTTTCTCAAATATATAAAAATTAATTTTTTTAATAGTTTTTTTTTTAAAAAGTGAGTCGTTTAAAAATTGTTTTTCTTATTTGTAACGATGTTTCGTTAGACTGATGAGCTAATAAAGTTTAATTATATATTAAAAAAATACAGCTTATTTAATAGGAAGAAAAATTTTCTTTTGAATTATTTTTTTCTTATTTTAAGTACATCTTATTAAATGATGAAGTTATAAAAAACTTTCTCTTTTACTCATTCAGATATAACATTTATTGCAAATATATTAAATTTTTATTTGAGATAAAATGGCATTTGTACGCGTGTAATAATAAAAGAATTATAGGCAAGTATAAAATAAATTTCAGTAATAAACATCTTGAAGTGTTATTTTTATGTAGGATTTATATGGGCATAAAATTATTTTCAACTTAGTTCCGGTAATACATGACAGAAAAACTCTGCACGTAAACATTTTAGTCATATCTAAATAAGCTTTGCAAATTGAAACAAGTTTATTATAAATTACACTTATTTAACTCCTTTGCTTTTTTTTCTTTCGTCAAATTGAATTAGTAGGATGTCTTTAAAAAAGAAATTAATATTATCTTCTTCTTTCTCCCTTTCCCCCTTTCTCTGTCTCTCTCTCTCTCTCTCTCTCTCTCTCTCTCTCTCTCTCTCTCTCTCTCTCTCTCTCTCTCTCTCTCTCTCTCTCTCTCTCTCTCTCTCTCTCTCTCTCTCTCTCTCTCTCTCTCTCTCTCTCTCTCTCTCTCTCTCTCAACCACTGTCTGAGTATCTGTTTGTGGAAATTTGTGTATGCTTGTGTGTAAGTTTATTACAATCGGACATAGTTGACTAACCAAAAGCAATATCAGGTCCATAAGAATATGCATCGAGTTCTCCTATTTCCCCACCACTTAAGTGAAGAGAAAATACACTTTAGGGAGTGGCTTCAAACATATTTCTACAGATACGCCCTCAATTTATCGTGCTGCAAAGATAACACCTATTCAGATAAGCGGATTGGCAAATAGATCAGTTGTCACTGCCGTATGAAAAATAATGCTCTTAGCCACCTGTTCCTTTACACCAATGAATTTTCTTCATAATTCTGTTACAATATTTGCAGTATAATTAAATTACGGTATTAAGAGGTAACAAATACAATAGATTTTGTACTTTGATATAATAAAATACATACATTTGCAATTCTAAATGTAATAAATTGATTTTAATTTAAATCTGCAGAATATTTTTCGGACACTCGGTCTATGTATTACTACTTAACAACAAGAAAAAAAGTTTACTTATGGTGTTGTAAATTTTTGGATCTTAGAACTAAATACTTTACATGAAACCATAAGGATTGTTTTTTTTAATTTTTTTTTATTTATTTATTGTAATAATTTCTTATTCAAGAGTAAATTTGATTTAGCATTAAATAAAAAATAAGATTTTTTGTACTTTTAGCTTGGTTTCATTTTTTTGTTTCACACATGTGCCATCCAGATAATCCGTCGGTTTAAATTTTATCCATGATATTTCGCCGTATTAGTGTCTTTAGAATTTGTATGTTGTTTATACTCTTAAATACTGGAAGTATATTTCGTTTTTAAGAATAAACGTAATATGTAAATGTTTTGTTCTTCGATTTCATTCAGAACGTTTTGGTATAAAATTTATATATATATATAAATTTATATAATATGTTATAATTTATATAATATGTTGCAAATTTATTTAATATATACATATTATACATTTCAGGTAAATTACTTTATATTTCAGTTTTATTAATTTGAATAATCAATGAAAAATGTTATACCCTTTGGCAGGTTCCTAGCACAAATATTTTGTCCAACTCCTATTTCTTTGCAATTTTCTTTCATTTTTGGATACTTACGTGCTCTCATACATTATTTTCATTCTTCTCTTTCGTTTTTTCCTTTCATATTTAATTGATCTTCCACTTGTACTTTCATTAGATTTCTATTCTTAGGGAATGACCTTTTATACAGTTAGAAAAAGAATTCTTTAGTTCTTTTTTAGTTTATAACTTAATCTTTTCACTTGACCTTTATTGTTCACCTTTACACTTACATTTTTAACAACTAATATAACCTTTCTATCTTTTGTATTGTTCATATTCCATAATACTTGCACTTTAGATTCCATAATACTTTAGAGCAAGATGTTGCAAGCTCTTGAACAATTGATTGATGTACTTATAATGAACTTAAAAAATTTATTTTAAAATAGAAAAAATAATTATTTTAGATTCCAATCTTTATAAAAAAAATAAGTAAATATCTTTCTAATAGATTCTAATGATTTATTTTATTCTACTTTCTAGTTACATATTTTTATTTTTTATTTCATAAGCTTTATGGATTATAACATTTTTCTAAATAGTGTTTACAATTTTTTTCACATAAAATAAGTTAATATATTTTAAATATAATTCGAAGGGTTGAATGAAGTATAATAAAGAACTTTTGAATTATAACTGAAAGAAAATATAAGATGAATGAATTTTTATTTCTTCTGAATAATCTGGGGTTCATAAATAATCAAATTAAAATATCACGGTTCAATAGGATTTCTTTAAATTTATTTTAAAATTATACATATAATTTTTATAAACCATTATATAAAACCTCATCAATTTAAAAATTAAAAATTTTTAAATATATATATATATATATGTATATATATTCATTCATTAAATACATATATATTTAATGAATATAATATATTTTTTACGTAATATATATATATATATATATATATATATATATATATATATATTTAATGAATGAATAATTAAATAAAATATGTAATATACCCCACTGAATACTTCTGGTAGTTAAATTTATTTCTTTGTTTTTAATAAAAATATTTCTGATCGTTTCTATTTTATGAAAAGATATATTGTGTGTGTGTGTCTGTCTCTCACACTCTCTCTCTCTCTCTCTTTCTCTCTGTCTGTCAGTCTCTCTCTCTCTCTCTCTCTCTCTCTCTCTCTCTTTCTCTCTGTCTGTCAGTCTCTCTCTCTCTCTCTCTCTCTCTCTCTCTCTCTCTCTCTCACTCTCTCTCTCTCTCTCTCTCTCTCTCTCTCTCTCTCTCTCTCTCTCTCTCTGTGTGTGTGTGTGTGTGTGTGTGTGTGTGTGTGTGTGTGTGTGTGTGTGTGTGTGTGTGTGTGTTTATTATTACTGAATTATTATTTACGGTATTTTTTTTTTAGAATCAGAGGTTAATAATAAAAAAATCAATATATTTCAATTTAAAAAAAATATATGTGTGTATGAGTCGGATTCGAATCGATGTGCCTTCCCCTTGTAAGATCCAAATATTTCATTAATTAAAATTTTATTTGGCTGTAACTATGGAACCAATGAAAATATTACTACTTATGAAATACCGTTGAAAAGCTCTCAATGAGGGTTTATTACTGCAGTTAAGAAAAAGTCCAAAATCCAAATGTTTTGGATTTTGGGCTTTTTGTACATTTTTTGGTCAAGTCGATTGCAATCAAAAGAGAAAGTGCACAATTAGATGTTACAACAGTCCTAAATCCAAAATTTCAACATTCTACGATTAATCGTTTTTGAGTTAAGCGAGATAGATACGTACGTACGTACAGTCGTCACGCTGAAACTAGTCAAAATGGATTCAGGAATGGTCAAAATGTATATTTCCGTTGAAATCTGAAACCGAAATTTTTTTCAATTACAATACTTCCTTGTACGGGACGTAAAAAGACAATTACGTCATTACGTCGTTATAATCTTGCAAAGATTAATTTTTAATATTTTTAATATTATAAAATTACAATATTTATAAAATTCAGAAAGTAATTAATGTATTTTCGAAAAAGTGTGGAAATTTTTAATCCTTGACTCGTCTTCTTTAAAAGAAAAAAATAACATGTAAATTTTCTCATTAAAAATATAATTTATTAATAATAAAATTATATTTATTATTTATTTATTTATTTTAGTTAATAAAATTTTATATTTTATAATTTTTTTTCTGAAGTATTAAATTATTAATTTTTATATGTGCTCGTAATTTTATATTAAAAATGATATCTCTTGTAATCTCCATAAATAAAAGATAATTGTCGTTTTGTATGTGTCCTAAATAACTCCAAAACTACTCGACCGATTTTACCGAAAAATTCACAATTTATTATTATTATTTGTCCCGGGTGTGTTTACATGAAATTAGTTCCACATGTTGTTTTTATTTTTATTTATTTATTTTTTTTTTTAATTAGCCCTGCCTCTCGGAACCAGACCCCTAATTAAACATAAACACGGTTCTGGGAGGTGCCTTTGCCTCTAGCCGCCAGATGAGGAAAACGCCAGGCCCGGCTATGGCGTTCCCGGCCAACGTCACCCAGCAACCACTCCTTTGTGCGACGCCTCTAACGGGGACACCCCCGTAGGAACAACCCCGCTGGGACTCAGTGTTTTAGCTTAGGGGCTCGAGAGTCCCTGCACTTCATCCTCACCGCCCACCCGTTCAAGTACGGGCGAACGGAAGCTCCCTACGGAGCTGTTCCTCATCCCCTCGCTTCCCGATATTTCATTTGAAGACTTCCCGACACAAGACCTGTCATAGTGTCTAAGTCCACCGGACTGCGTAACATCGTTCCAACGATGGTCCCTACCTCGAGATACCCATTCAAGACACACAGTAGCGGCGTTCCTCGTCCCACCACGGGTAGTTCCATATGTTGAAGGACATGAGGGAACATGCAGGTTACATGTTCCCGTGTAGGAAAACCTAGCCATTTGTTTACATATGCGCCAAATATAATAGCCAAAAACGTCGTATATACCGCAGCGTTGCAATGATTTTGATTTATTTAACTAAAATACAATTAATATTGAAATGATATTATACATTTTATTATTTTCGTAATATAATTTGTCAAATATAATACAAAATTTATTTAATTCATACACTCAAATTTAATTTTGCAATAGCGAAGCATTGCCGGGTCCACTAGTTTAATTATAAATATAGCGACATTTACTTCCTATATTCCATTTCGTTTTGCAGTGAAAGTAGTAGACGATTGTTTAATATACAAAATAAAATATCTAAAATTGCTACACATGTCCCTTATTTGTTTTTTATTGACCAATCAATTCTGACTTTGAGTTAAGAAGTTTTATCATTAAAACATATTGCTCAGTTTTATATCAATAATTGAAATTGATTATCTGCATTAGTTTAGTTCTTCTAGTATGGCAAATGGCTTGTGTATTTACACATGCTGAAGTGTGGGCAGGAAGCTTACCGACGAGCTTCTTCATCGGATTCTTGTCAGACACGAAGAACATGCAATAAAATTTCAGCGAGTAATACCTCAAAATATATGAAGTAATATATTTTTGCATTTATTCTGTAATAATATCTGTGTATTATTGTCCAAATAATTGCTAAAATAGAGGTAACAAACAATCCATTAAGAAGAAGAGGAATTTTAACAAAAAAAGAGGGGAGAAATAATTTTCCTATTCTCTATCGTAGACATATTTTATTTCCTTCTTCTATGTCATACAATAACCTGAATTTTATTTAAAAGCAATAATAAAAGAATACTGATTTAAATCGAAATATATAAATAGATAGATGGAAAAAATGTTAAGAATTTGCCGTGACAAAATTTTAGGATAAATTCCACTCAACACATTTTATTACCATAGGTTTTAGTATAAATACTAAAATGGATGTGATTTATAAGCAGGAATATCTAAATGTAAAAAATGTACAATAAAACTTTAATATTGTCTAGGTGTTTCAAAACTGTTTTTACAGTTCTCACAAATTCACGATTTGACCGTTATTTATATACGAATGTAATTTTAGTTCCTTTCTCACTATGCTGGAATTTGAGATATCGTCTACGTGCTTCACCAGCTAACGTGTTAAATATAATAATTTTCATCCGTATACATCGAAGAGTCATTTTATTTTATTACTTATCACTAATAAAGGATTTCTTCTTCTTATATTATTAGTTGTAGATCCTGTCATAGAACTTGCGGATTACGTTTTTTATTGCTGGCCTTTAAATAACATTTTTGTAATTTTATAAAATTTTAAATATATAAAATAAATTTTTTTTTATTTTTACATTAGAAATAAACTAGATTGGCCGTTACGTGAAGGCTGTGAAAATTAAAACTCCATGATTTTAATAATTTTGAAAGAGTTTTATGTTAGCATATTTGTTTAATTCTCTTATTATAAACTCTGGATAATGAATGATATTAAAAATTGACTGTATAAATGAGTGAGATATGATATTTTTTCTTGACTTAATAATATACATGTGACACCCGAGTTAGTGTTGGAAAGGTTTATTGAGATTTAACGGTTGCTATTGGCCAATCTACATTCATTTCAGCTATATAAAAAAAATTAAAATTGTTACTAATCTTAACAATAACGGGTGATTAAAAACGACTTCACAACTTTAAAAGCATATAAATATTTATTGACGTAACTTACAGATTCGGTTGAGGTCTCATTTCATAGAAAAACACATCAAGTTTGTCACCCAACATTCATTTTAATTCAATTTGGCTTCCACTTGTAATGCGACATACATCCTACCTAAAGTCGATTCTATTCCGGAATATAGCCTGCAAATCGTTATATCTGCAGCTGCGGCGTTAATTTGAAGTCTTAGCTCAACAAGATCAGCAGGCAAAGGCGGTATATAAACGCCATCATCATGAAACCCCATAAGAAAAAATCTAACGGAATCAAATCTGGGGAACAATGTAGTCATTCGATTGGACCTTCACAACCAATCCACCGATCTGGGAATCGAGTATCAAGAAATTCTCTTGAGTTCTAGGCGGTAGTGAGGTCATGCCCCATCTTGCTGATAGTAATGGGGTCCATCTTGGTCATCATCGTTTAAATGAGGAATTAGAAAATTTTGAAACATGTCCAGATAAACGATACAATTTACGGTTGCCTCCTGGAAGAAGAACAAACCGTACAATCTTTGTTTGCTTAGGGCACAAAAACCATTGAATACCTTAGAGCTATCAGAATGTGCTGCAAAGTTTTGTGAGGGTTTTCGCTGCTCCATATTTGGCAGTTATGGGTGTTCACCTTTCCACTGATATGAAAGGTTGACTCATCACTAAAAATTAAATTGTCTGCAATTTTATCCATCATTTCCGCAAAAAACTGCAGCCAAACATTTTGCCGTCATTTTTAATATGTTGAATCGCGATAAGTTTGTGTGGGTTCAAGTGCATCCGTTTTCATAATATTTGCCAAACAGTCGTTTGTAGAAAGTCAGTCTCATCTGTCGCACGTCCAGTTGATTTCTTCGGACTATGTGCAAAGCTTTCTTCGAGTTGTTGCACAGCCGCTTCAGGGACGCATGGGGTCCAATTGATTTTGTATATTTAACAGAATAACCTCTCTCAACGAAGGTTTGGTCGCAAGAGTAAATTTTACTCTTATTAGGGTTTCGTACCATATTCTACGTTTTACTGAAGTTGCTGACTGAAAATCGTGAAACCAAAACACACAGAGATCACATTCTGCTCCAGTAAATGTATCTATTTTTATTGTCTATGACAGTCCTGGTAGTCGAATTCGGTACTAATGAACTAGCTGAGTCAAACCTAATGTATTTTACTATGACATCAGACCTCAACCGAACTTGTAAGTTATATAACTAGATTTTTATATGTTTTTAAAATTGTGAAGTCCTTTGTGATTCACCCGATATATTAAAGTGTTAATAATTTAAAAAAATATTTATTGTTGCATTACCAATGATGCTAAAATATTCCTAATTACCTATTTCAATTTTAATGCAAAAGTTAATATTTTTGAGATATTAAGAAGTGTAAGGGGAATTTTAAAATAAATTTAATATTAAGTTATTAAAACTAAAAAAAGAAATCTTCAGAAGTATAATCTTTTTCTTAATATCGGTTAGCTTTTTATATTCTTTTTTATTCTACCGTTAATAACCTTTCTTTCAAATAAAAGACAGAATTTTCTTCGTAAATCTTATTTTTTAACTGAAATTAAGTTACTGACTTAAAATATGAATAACGTAAGTAATAAAGTGTCAATTACATGATCAACGGATTGGCAAAAATCATTTTGAAATATTGACGATCAGAATTTATTAAAATTTATTTTTTTATATAGAATGATCCTGTGTCTAGTCTTTAGTTTAGTCTATATCATGAAAGATAAGACTACTATAATGTTTTAAGATTAAGAAAATAACTCTCGCTGATTTAAAGTAGTTTTTAAAAAAATACAATAAAAATAAGCTTTGTGTAAAAAAAATTATCGTACGTGATAAAGGTCTGTTCACTTAATCATCTTAAATTTAATAATATTCTGTTGTAAAAAAGATTTACATTTTTTTTAACACTTTCCTGATATTAAACTACTTAAACATGTTTTATACGTGTCACTCACGTTTATCCTTTTTCAGTTTTATACTTATTATGTTCAGGTTAAGCTCTGAAATCACATTCTTAGCAGAATTTATTTTCTCAGATTTTTTTTCTCGACTGATATTTCAGATAATGCAGATATCTGTTAAGTGACAGCTGATAGACATCTTATTCTGATTTAAATTATGTTATGTAGGCTACATAAGAAAGCATAAATATTGTATACTATTGAAATATTAAGACATAATTCAGAGGATTATAAACACCTAAACGAAATGATTATTGCTTTATAAAATAATGCATTATAAAAATAAGATCGACAATCAGCTAGTCATTTAAACCATTATAACAGAACAGTTACAGAGATACGGTTCTTGAAAAAATTTCCCCGTTTCTTTTTCTTATTTTCTCTAAAAAAAAAGAGAAAAGAAAGGAAGAAAAATGAATGTAACATTTCACTTGTGGTTTTTACAGTGCTTTTTTTTACTAATTGTGGTTCCTGTTTTGGTACTAATTTTGTTTAGTTTCCAATTATTTGATAAGAAAAAGTTTATAAAAAACACAAAGTAGAAATAGATAATTAATCAAACGTTTCTGAAAATTATTATTTTTTTTAACAAAGTTTTAATCTTACTTTTTTTAATGAATTTATAATTTAACGTATTGTTAAAAGAATATTTTATGTGCAAAATTTTAATTATATTCATTATAAATGTATGAACATTAATCTTATTATAAGATAAAAAATTAGTTGTTAGAATTTTATTATCGACATTAAAAATGAAATAAATGTTTTATAACATAACCGTGTGAAATCTTACACGTAGATTATTCCTTACATTTTATTCAGGAAAACCAAAACGAACTTAAATTTTTTAAATTATCTTTCTTAATTCTATATAAAATGATAGAAATAATGACTATTAAGTCATAATTTCTTAGTAGTAATAAACATTTTAAATAACTGTTATAGTAAATTATTTATCTAATAGTTTACTCTTACAAACAATTTTTAATAGTAAAGTTCGAGCGCTTTCGAATTATTAATCCATCCTCAGGAGGAATGATGTATTATACATTATAATTATTTACTTCAAATATCATTAACTATACTAAACTGAATTTTATAAAAAGATAAATATAACAATTGATCGTCAAAAGGTAAAATAAACGTTATCTGTCATGTCATGTCGATAACAATTGAGACCTTAATACTGACATGATGGTTATAAATTTAACATTATTTTAACTTTTATAGAGGAAGAAGAGGAAGTTGAGGAGGATGAAATGGGAGAAACAATACTGAGATCTGAATTTAAGAGAGCATTAAAAGATTTAAATGGCAGAAAGGCTCCTGGAATAGACGGAATACCTGTAGAATTATTGCGCAGTGCAGATGAGGAAGCGATTGATAGATTATACAAACTGGTGTGTAATATTTATGAAAATGGGGAATTTCCATCAGACTTCAAAAAAAGTGTTATAGTTATGATACCAAAGAAAGCAGGGGCAGATAAATGTGAAGAATACAGAACAATTAGTTTAACTAGTCATGCATCAAAAATCTTAACTAGAATTTTATACAGAAGAATTGAGAGGAGAGTGGAAGAATTGTTAGGAGAAGACCAATTTGGTTTCAGGAAAAGTATAGGGACAAGGGAAGCAATTTTAGGCCTCAGATTAATAGTAGAAGGAAGATTAAATAAAAACAAACCAACATACTTGGCGTTTATAGACCTAGAAAAGGCTTTCGATAACGTAGACTGGAATAAAATGTTCAGCATTTTAAAAAAATTAGTGTTCAAATACAGAGATAGAAGAACAATTGCTAACATGTACAGGAACCAAACAGCAACAATAACAATTGAAGAACATAAGAAAGAAGCCCTAATAAGAAAGGGAGTCCGACAAGGATGTTCCCTATCTCCGTTACTTTTTAATCTTTACATGGAACTAGCAGTTAATGATGTTAAAGAACAATTTCGATTCGGAGTAACAGTACAAGGTGAAAAGATAAAGATGCTACGATTTGCTGATGATATAGTAATTCTAGCCGAGAGTAAAAAGGATTTAGAAGAAACAATGAACGGCATAGATGAAGTCCTACGCAAGAACTATCGCATGAAAATAAACAAGAACAAAACAAAAGTAATGAAATGTAGTAGAAATAACAAAGATGGACCGCTGAATGTGAAAATAGGAGGAGAAAAGATTATGGAGGTAGAAGAATTTTGTTATTTGGGAAGTAAAATTACTAAAGATGGACGAAGCAGGAGCGATATAAAATGCCGAATATCACAAGCTAAACGAGCCTTCAGTAAGAAATATAATTTGTTTACATCAAAAATGAATTTAAATGTCAGGAAAAGATTTTTGAAAGTGTATGTTTGGAGTGTCGCTTTATATGGAAGTGAAACTTGGACAATCGGAGTATCTGAGAAGAAAAGATTAGAAGCTTTTGAAATGTGGTGCTATAGGAGAATGTTAAAAATCAGATGGGTGGATAAAGTGACAAATGAAGAGGTATTGCGGCAAATAGATGAAGAAAGAAGCATTTGGAAAAATATAGTTAAAAGAAGAGACAGACTTATAGGCCACATACTAAGGCATCCTGGAATAGTCGCTTTAATATTGGAAGGACAGGTAGAAGGGAAAAATTGTGTAGGCAGGCCACGTTTGGAGTATGTAAAACAAATTGTTGAGGATGTAGGATGTAGTGGGTATACTGAAATGAAACGACTAGCACTAGATAGGGAATCTTGGAGAGCTGCATCAAACCAGTCAAATGACTGCAGACAAAAAAAAAAAATTTTAACTTTTAAGGATCAATTGTTATACTTAGATTTTTATAAAATTCAGTTAGTGTAATTAATGATATGTGAAGTAAATAATTATAATGAATCATTGTTTCTGAAGATGGATTAATAATTCGAAAGCGCTCGCCATTACCATTAAAGATATTATTGGTAAGTGGAAACTATTATATAAATAATTTATATATTAATACAAACTGGCCAAGCTTAAAAAAATTAACTGATATGATATCAGAGATACACCCGCAAATATTTTCTTGAATACGTCTTATATGATCAATGCTTGGATAAGTGAATATTGAATTCATTACTTAATCATTTTTGCAGTTGATTTACTATGTTCACATCTATTGGAACATTTTTAACGACCGATTATACCGTAAGTAAATTATAGACGTTCAACCATGTCTTTCGTATTCTTCCTATTATCATGAATAACAATCTTGATCAAAATGGTGTTTCTAAAATCGGTTCCAGCAGTGGTAATCCTTGTGGTTTCGGTAGATATAGAAATCTGTTTCTTTTCGATAACGATAGAATATTCCTAGCACTTAACTAAAGAGAAGGTAATTAGTAAAAAGTAATTATGTATTTGTTTCTGTGTACACAAAAATTTTAATTAAGGACCATTGGACTGTAGTGTTTTTAAGTAGACATTTTATTAACTTATTATGTAATAATATTAACAAATATTATCTGTATTGACATTTTATTATTTATTCGGTTAAACTGAACCATATATATAAAAATTTTTTTTTTTATATTTATAAAAAAAAAAAAAGGTTATTATCCTGCTTTCAGCTATTCTATTTGATTCATTTTTTCGGTTCTTTTATTTTACAGAAAACTTTAACCATGGCCTTGAAAAGGCCCAGAAAAAAGTTTCTGGAGGAACACCCCCACTAATTTTAGCTACGAGCTGCCACTGGTAGTAATATAGTTTTCTTGTTATTTGATGCTAGATCTGATGCAATCGGTCAGCATATTTGATGAACACACTTGTTTGAAAGTAATTATGATGAAATCCAAGTATAACTTGTTAACCTTACTGTGAAAGGGAGTGAAACGATATACAATTTATGTTACTAAAGTTCAATTTTCATATTTTGACTGCGATTCAAATCTATGATGACTTAGTCATAATAATATAATATCCTAGTAATAATTTTATCAGTTGTATTCATACCGAAGTAATAATAATACTCATTCAAAAAATGTATTAAAATTTAGTCAGATAGATATTTAGTAAGATATTTCTGTTTTTTTTTAATTTTGAACTTTTCCATGCGGTCTCATATTTAAACTTAATTTTTTTGAATTATTTGTAAAGTTTAAAAGGCTCAGTTGACGCGTAGGGCGGGTGGATAGATTCAAAGATCGATAACTGGCTTCTTTTTACCTACGACATCCTGATATGATACATTATCATCTCCTCTACTTTAATATTAGCAGTGCCAACTCTACTTCAGATATCCCAAGTAAAATTTGTTGCATATCTTTGTGTTTTCGTATCGTAATATTTTTTTTTATTTTTTTTTTTTATAAATTTCGACATCAATTTCTAATACTCAGAATTTATCGAATTTTAATGCATTATTTCGGTTTTTATTTTAAAGCTATTTTATATTGTTGGTTTTACGTAAAATATCTGTAGATCAGTTAGGCTACAAAAAAAAAAACTATAAGAAAGAGCAAAAAGCCTGTACCTTGGTGAAGAAAAAATTTAGAGAGAAATTTTGTCGATCTCCGTGGCAAAGTGGTACACTTTCGGTCTTTCATCCGAGGGTCCCGGGTTTGAATCTCAGTCAACAATGGAAAAAAATGATGTGGACCATAATTAAAAGTAATTCAGTTGCTCTTTAGAATGCGATAAAATATAAATGGGTTTTAAATATACTATTTACATTTGTGAAGACACATTAACGTAAATTTTTTTAATTAATTTTCATTAAGTTTTTAATGAAATTGGAGTACTTTGAATATCATAATAACATCAAAATATATATTGTTTTGATAAAAAAATTTAATACTAAGAAATAATATGATAAACCAGTTAGATCTTAAAGCTATCTAAACAGAATACCCCATTAGAAAAATTTCTCTTTTGAGATAATTGGAAGGAACTTATATTGGAATAACCAGAGCAACTTTATTTATATAATATTTAAAATACCTTCAAAATTAGTGCAGTTGGTAAGAATTTAAGACTTAAAACTTATGTAAAATTAAAATTTGGGTTAAAAAGAAAGAACCTCTTCTAACTTAATTAGGTTTATTAATCCGGTTAAAATATGATGAATAACTAAACAATCTACAGATCGTGTACTTAAAGAAGAAGCTTGACCTTGAAAAATTAATATTAATTTTTCTTTTTAATAAATTGAGAAGAGGACTGGAATTTAAATCATGAATTTATATAACATCAAGCAAACATAAATAATCTTTTATTTAGCAGTAATTTTTTTTTAAATTACTAATTTTTCTGTAACATTTCATATTTAATAATTAAATCTCCCCTACCCGAGATTTTTCCTTTATGAAACAACCAATATTATGATTAAAATTTATTATTATTATTATTTATTAAAATATGGTAACTAATAAATGTTAATTTTTTTCGTATAATAACAACTAATACATCTTGTTTATTATTACTGGTTCGTGAAAGTAAATATTTATTATTATTAATTTAAAAAATTATCATAATTGTTATTTTGGTATTAATAAAATATGCGTTGAAAGTTGATATAAAATTACAATGTCTATCGATTCAATGAAAGATGAAATGTTAATACTGAATCAAATTTTAAAGTTAAGAAAGATAGAATGATTTTACGAGAAAATAATAATAATAAAAAAGTAGAAAGAAATGAATGTAAAATGATTGTCGGCGATCCGCTAACGATAAACCAGACATACTATATATATATATACTACTTCTCAGTGGATAGCCTCCAGCTTTTAGTGTAGTCCGTTGAAATTTCTTTAAGAGGTTGAAAATGAACCGGTTTTATAAGAAAAGAGAGACTGTCCGACCGTCTTAACGTCTTAAACCAGTAAACAACTGTACTTCTGAAGCTTGTTGTTGTTGTTGTTGTACCTACCTTACCCATCTACTTTAACCTGAACACACTTGAATTATGTCTTGCCATTTAAAAAGAAAAAAAAACACAAAAAAGTAATAATAAATAAAAACGTGTTGCCAGAAATAGGGCATTGTTTTGTAAATATATCTTGCATTTAAAAAAAAAAAAATGTTTGATAATTTTTATTCTCGTAAATTTCATATGAATATATTTTTATATGCTTTATTAACATAATAAAAATTAATTGTGTTTTTTAATATTTTTCAAAATTATGCAATAATAAACTTCAATTATATTCATTTAAGTTTACGCTAATCAGTGCTGAGATTATACCATTAAATGATCTGTTAATTGATATTAAACTATTAATCTGTTAATTGATGTTAAACTACATTGATAACGTTGTAATTTAAATCGTTGTAAAAATATTTCATAAAAATAACTGAAATTAGAGGCAAATGTTACATTAAATAGCAAAGCGGAGTTGTGCCCATTTCTACTTAATTCTTCTTCCCTTGAGCTTTTTATGAGTATCTATATACGCACGCGTTGTTTTCTGTCACCGCCTTCTCACCCCCCTACGTTTCTCCAGTATGAACCGAATTCTATCAAATATTTACTTGCATACCATATTGAAACAGCTGGTGTTATCGAGGAGTAAATAGATAGAGAAAGGAGAACTAAATTGGGTGGTAGTACGTTATGACGTAGGCAATATTCTCTTCGAGTTGGTTAATTTGCGGGGAGAGAAAGAGTAGAAGTTCAATAGGGTATGATGATGATTCTTAGTCTACTGTTTGAACTAATTTTAATTTATTCTCTTTCCTTGTGATATTTCATGAACTTCCGTATCTCTCTTCTTTGTCTTAATCTGCCCCTCCAATTGGAGATTATTTATTTATTATTTTTATTAAAAAAATTATCATAGTTTTCAAGAAATTATCAAATACCTTAAAATTTATTACTCGAAAAGGTATAGGTAAAAGTCATAATTTTGATATTATATTTATAAATAATTAGAAGGGTATTATTTTTGGGAATTTAAAAAAAAAAACTTTCTCATTCAGAATAAACATAAAAACTGACAATAAAGTTGTAATACTTTCCTGGAACCGGTTATCTATTCTTATATAGCTAAAAAATAAACATTAAAAAAATTATCTAAAATTTATTCTTGAAGTCAGGATATTTTATGATGAACTTTTATTGTAAAATTATCATATATTTAATATGATAATATAATTTTATAAACCATATAAAATAATTTTATGTGGTTTATATATCATACGACTTTATATATCGTATAAACCAATAAAAGTGTAAAAAGCTCAATAAATCAGTATTTTATATTTTTGCTGCTTCCTAATCCCCAAAATCACCTTCCATTTACTACGTTTTTTTCCATTTTACTACGTTAAATGGAAGAAAATAAAAGAGAGTCCAATTTAAAAATGCACAACCAACAAAAATTTAGCTATTTTATTTATTTATTTATTTTTTTTTTGTGAATGGAAGTGAATTATGATGAAATTTTATTGTAATACGAGTATTATTATTAATAATTTAAATAAACCAAAAAAGTTTTACAAAATGTCAAAAATCGATATTTTTTAACTTATATCGGCTCCTCTACCCTCAAACTATTTCTGGGGGGGGAGGGTCATTTAAGCTATAACTAAACCTAGGAAGGCATATTTTAAATAGGAAGTAATTTTATTTAGGAAGGCATAATTTAAAAAATTGTACATGAAAAGATTTTTTGATTTTTGGGAAAGGGGAAGAATTTGGGGGGCCAATTTTTTTTTAATAGTAAAAAAACTATGTACTGAGCTTAATATTAAGTGGGGTTATGTTTGCAAAATTTTGAGAAAATTGATCCCAAAGAAACTATCTACCTCATCCCCCGGAGATATTGACCCCAAACCTTTACAAATAAATTGCCCCACACACATGATTCTCTGTATAAAATTTCATCAAAATCAGTTCATCCAGTCAAACGTTATCAAGCTTCAAACACTCCAACTATACATATGTAGGAATATTACCCCCCCCCCCAACCACCAAATTTACTTTTGTTTTGGAGTCCCTGGGTCGTGAAACGTTGAGAATGCCTAAAAAAGCATACCCCATTTTTTGACTGAATAAAATACTTCTTTGCAGCAAAGCTGTAGAGCTATTATGCCTAGAAAGTAAAACGGGGGAAATATTTACTGTTATAAATAATAATTCCGAAAATGTTTTAAAACTATTATAAAATTTAATGAATTAAAAAAATTTGATTCATTTACAAAATCATCTGAATTAATAATATCATCTGGATTAATAATGTGTAATAATTATTACTTGTTAACAAAGTATTTATAAAATTGATTATATATTTCATTGATTATGAATAGTATTTATTTATTTCGGATGTCCTAAAATTTCGTAAGGGATCTCAAAAACCAATAACCTTTTTAATTTACAAAATCAGCTTGTACAGAAAGTTAGTATAATCAATGAAGATTTTTTTTTTAAATTAGTTCCGAAAGATAGCATTCCGCAAATGCCTACCATTTTCAGCCTCGCACATTCTTGCTCTTTCTAAGATTTTTCCATTACAGATGTTAAAATATCTTCAGTTAAAAACCTGATTTCAGCTCGGATATTCTCTTTTAACTGTTCACGGGTTCTGAATTTATCAATATAAACTCTCCCCTTGAGGTAACCTCACAAGAAAAAGTCTGGGACTATCATATCAAGCGACCGTTTTTACTATCATATCAGGCCTCTCATTTTGAGAGGTTCAAATTTTTGAATCTCTCAAATTGATTCGTTAATCGAATATATCTATTAAGAGTTCCATTGTTGGGTGAGTCGTGTAAGATATTTCTTCATCCTGCTGGAACCACATCTGTGAAATATTTTATAACGTAGGATTTAGAAACGTTTTTAGCATGTCTGTATATCATTCACCAGTAAAATTTATATGAGTTGCATTTTCGTCTTCAAAAAAATAAGGTATAATATATAATTACGTGAGCAGTGATTTCACACCAAACTGTACATTTTGTACGATGAAGTTGTCTGTTGTGGAAAACTCAGATTTTCCGTTCCCAAAACCTGTAGTTATGTTTATTTACGAGTCGTAATTACTTATAATTAATCGGATAAGAAAATTGCTTTCTTGTCTAGAAATTTCTTGAACAAAAACAGCACATTTAAGTCGTTGTTTTTAATCGATAGGTTGAATATAATGGACAAGCTGAATTTTATAGGAAAATATAAGAAAATACATCAGAACACGGTGAAGATTTAACTGGAACAGCCTCAGCTGAGCAGAACACCATTTGATTGATGTTCCTGTATCTTCGTTCACGCTGGTCTGTACGCGTTAAATGGCAAAATGTGAACTACCTGTTCAAGGCAAGTATATTCCAGACTCCTGTTATCAACGTGTAATCAGATTGCGTTTAGACATCTCCGAGGGCGCGTTTCTTACATTGAAACGTCTCGAGTCGCAGTAGTTTATCATTGATTTACAAAATAAAGTATCATAGTTGTGTCTCTTTGTTCAACGCTGAATCTCTCCATATCAAAGTTTTTAGTTTTCAAGTCTGAAAAGAACAGAAAAAGTTATTAATTTTTAAAACTACCTAGGAACGTTTGGGACGGGCTCATGTACGTACATAATATGTAAATTATGAAATAAACAAATTTCATCTGTGCTTTTATAAAAATTACACAATATTTAAATGATCTTCAAATTGTAAAAAAAAAATACTAAGAAAAAATAAATTTTTAAAGATAGCGAGAAAAAAAATTGATTCGGTTTGAAAATATAATGGCTGAATGTATTAGTTTGATTCCTCAGATTCCTTTTGCTTTTATATGGTATTAGAATTTGAAAAAGAAAAGAAAGCTAATAATATTATTACCCTCATGATATTTATGTATAATTTCGGAATGTAAGCTTTCTCCTTCCTAATTTTTTGCTTTTTTTTCCACTATAATTTATTTGAATAATAATCTAGTTTTATTGTTGTCATAACAATAATACCAACTTTAAATTCTTTTATTTTTTGTTATTTATTTTATAATTCCTGTCGGTTTCGGAATAAATAATATAATTTTGTAATTCCATTTATGAAATTTGACATTATTTTTATTCTTTAAAAAATCAATTTTAAAATTAATTTCATGAAAAATCAAATTTAAAATAGAAAAAAAAATTCTTTTTCTTAAATGCTTTCATAAAATTGATGTATTTATAATTATTAAGATATGTGATTTTTATTGTATTGTTAATATTGCAATGATTGACATTATTTCTGTTCTGCAACGTTGTTAAAAAAAAAAAACCTTGACAAAGTATTACGTAATAATGATAAAAATTTGAACAATGTCATTGAAACCTACATAGTAAACATTCCTTAAATTATTGCTTATGGGTATAAATATTACACCCACCATGTTTAGTTATCTTTAAAATTTCTACACGCGCGCGCGTACACACACACACATTTGTATTTTTTTATTATAAAGGTAAAAAAAATAATTGAATTTATAATTATTTTGATAAAGTTTTTAAGCCTGTTACAATAGATGATTGAAACTTAATACTGATTATAACATTCTACAAGAAAACGTATTTCAATTTTCCCTTTAAATCACTCCTTCCAAAAAAGTCCAAAAAGAAAATGAACTGTAAATTTCATAGATTCCTGTATATTATGCAATTTAGTATTGATAAAAGTAAGAATCCGGTTCTTAGAATAGTAATTTCAACAATATTTGAAAGAAACTAGCTTCTCCAATAATTTTAAAAGAATTTAAAAATGGTTATCCATTTAAAAAAAGAATAAGTTTAGATTACTTATCGTAAAATCTACTGATATTTGTTGTTGAGATTTCTAAGGTTCGAGTTTTTGTTGCTTTTATATGGATTTGAATGATAGACTGTGGATACCGGTGTTCTTTGGTAGTTTGATAGTTGGTTTATTAGTGGTCGATAGTATATATGGTATAGTAGTGGTTGATCCGAGTCTGTTCCAGACTGCAAGTTTACCGGTACTTTTACACTTATATTACAGCTATGTCAAACCTGATAAGCTGGTGGCAGTAATCGCATTTGCCTATACACACATGTACCCAGATCGGGCAACAGCTGGAAAACTGGTTGGAAAAACATGAAAGCATGGATTACATAACTTCCACGTTCATTAATATATTAAATGGAAACTAGAATTTCGATCCGAGTCTGTTCCAGACTGCAAGTTTACCAGTACTTTTACACTTATATTACAGCTATGTCAAACCTGATAAGCTGGTGGCAGTAATCGCATTTGCCTATACACACATGTACCCAGATCGGGCAACAGCTGGAAAACTGGTTGGAAATACATGAAAGCATGGATTACATAACTTCCACGTTCATTAATATATTAATATATAATGGAAACTAGAATTTCGATATGATATTAATTATGAAATTATATATAAATGTTTTTTGGGATTTTTTCAAACAATTTTTTAGAAGGAGAATCTGGATTAAAGGGTTCCTGTTTCTATTCCAAAAGGAAATATTTAACGTGTGAATGCCTGTAAATGACATTTTCAACCAAAGGACAAAATTATTTAATATTCCTTTGGAAGATCTCTTACATTTTTCTATTGTAGACTAATTTCAAACTGAATTAGGTATAAATACTTTTTTTTTATGAAAGATCGGGAATCAACAGCTATGGTTATTAGCACAGTGGAAATTGGTAGCATATGAAAAAATTCCATGCCTGATCAGGATTTAAACCCGAGACCTCCGCACGAAATGCCGATACGCTACCAACTCAGTCACGGATGTCAGCCAATTCATATTGATTTTTTGATAATAAATGTTTTTTTGTTTTTTTGAAGTTAAATGGATGTAGAAATACTTAAAATGATTAAAGATTAAGTATTTTCCTGTGTGAATAACAGGCATTTCTCGTTCGTTAATATACTTGCCGTTTGTTTTTTTTAATATGCAAAAAGCAATGAAAAATTTTAAATGATGTAATATATTTATAATGTAGAGACTTTTCTACACGATAATAATTACGTTGTTGAAAACATAATTATACCAAATTCATTTGTATATTTTTTCTTTAATGATAAGTTCATGAAATTATATTGATTGACATATATATAGTTAAACGTCAAAGTTTTGTAAAAAGTGAAATGGAAAGAGAAGTTTCTTCCTCTAGTTTTAATGTTGAACGTTGGAAGAGAGGAATGGGCTGAGTTGGTCTGAAATTAAGTTCCCAGCGGATTGCATGTATATAATATCTTTCAATCACATAGGAAACAGTTTTTAAGCGAATGAATAGGTAGGATTTGCAAGAGTAACAATTAAGTATGCGTGACGATTTGGTAAAGTTGCACCACCCGTTTAGTTTTAGTGCTAGCTTGAAGCTGAGATTACAGCCAACGCTTAGGAGGAGCTCGGTTTCCTCCTAGATAAAATATATCGCTTAACTCTGGAAATTACAGGAAAAGATTTAAGAAAAGAGAAAAACAATCAAATTCCTCTTAGTCAAATTGAATGTGTTTTTTAAATTTCTCTCCCTATAATTCCTTGATTTCTTCCAATTCTTTGTTTGTGTTGAACGTTTTAATAGTTGGATTATGAATTTGTGTTGAATTGTAGAAATAAATGATCAGGACGATATATTTTTTTAACGAAAAAAATTCTTTGAATTTTGTACAAAATCCTTGTTCACTGTTTTGTTTTTTCTCCATTTTGAGCTCCCAAAATGAATGATTGAAGTGAGATTAAAAATATGTCCACCGTTTTTGACTGAATTTCGAAAATCAAGTCATATTGTATTTAATCTTATTTAATTTTTTTTTCACATCTCAAATTATATTTAAAATCGGTTTCATTAATTTTAAACCATAAGTAAATTTCATAACACTAATGAAATTATAAAGGAGTTTCCCTTGAAAATACCTTAATTACATTCTAAATATGTATATTAAGAAAATCTGATGTGGACACCACATGACTTCCTTGTACGCCTATTAAATTACATATACACATTTTTTGCTGCACTTAATTTTAAAGTGAAATACGATCCTCCAATTCTTTAATAAAGTGGACAGCTACACAACTGAATGTGGTGGACACCACATTGCATCACATTTTTTTTTGTGGTGTTCGTATCAGCATTTTATATTAGTTCATATATTAACTTAGTTTCACTTCGCTCAAGTGGCTATAGTATAGTAAGTGAGAACGTGTCGGATCCGTAATCATGGACACATCGGTTCCATCCGATTTCATATACATATATTATTTTAAACTTTTTTTAATTTAAATATATTGATTTATTAATAATTATTAACCTTTGTAAAAATGTTTGAATTAAATTTTTTTTTGAAAAGTAATAAAATTTTATTTCACTAATAGCGTCTGATTTTTTCAAATTTTTTTTTATTGTTATTATAGAATTATTATTTATTGTAAATTTTTTTTACAACCAGAGGTTAATAATTAGTAATAAATCAATATATTTCAATTAAAAAAGAAGGTAAAAAAATATGTATATGAAGTCGGATTCGAACCGATATGCCTTCCCCTTGTAAGATCCAAATATTACATTAATTAAACTTTTATTTGGCTATAACTCTGGAACCAATGAAAATAATTACTACTTATGAAATATCGTTGAAAAGCTCTCAATGAGAGCTTATTACTGCAGTTAAGAAAATGCTTTTTTGGACACTTTTGGTCCAGTCGATTGCAAAATCAAAAGGATTGCAAAATCATTACAACATTTTTAAATCTCTAAAGAACACCCGAGGAAGTATCAAAGAATTTAGATAACTCCTCCTTATATTTATTCTGGAAGAAGCGTGTAACCAAGTAACTATACTATATGAAACATAAAGGTCGAGGTAGATTTTTTTTTTATTTGTATATCAGACCAGGTAGCCATTCAATGCTTGCTGCGAATTAGAAAGTCAGCCTATCTGTGTGTCTGTTTGATCCTGGAATGATCACCGCGGAAACTGAACTGGTGGTCAGGAATAACTTGTCCTTTCTATAATGTAGGCCACAATCTCTGAAGGAATAGCCTTTTGAGTACCTTAGACATAATAGACAGCATATTTATTGGCCTGTACCAATAAATATGCTGTCATATTATATTCGGTACGTCATGAACCGAATTTCCCGGCTTTGATACCATCACTACTTGAGATCTTCCACTCCGACGGGTCGTTTGAAGGATATATCGTTCGATTTATTTGTTGGTAAATAAATCTAAATAAATTGATTTGAATGCAAATTTCTTTTCTTTTTTCCTTTTTTTGATAGTTGTTGCCTACCTGTTTAATATGCTTCTTCATTACTTTCTCTTCTTCACTTTTTAAATCTATATCTTGAATTATTATTATTGCTTTCTGTATTCTAACTTTTGTCACTTTATACAATTTTTAGCTTTTTTAATTGCTTAAATTATTAACAAATTCTGGGTACCTTAGAATCTAGCAACGTAGTTTGCTTTCTTATTATTCTTCTTCCAGTAAGATATTTATATGATATGACTCTTCTTAAAACTTGTACTAAATTTCTTCTATACACTTATTTTTTTAACATTCTTTTACGACAACAAATTTAAAAAACTTTTCTTTTTTTCTTTTCTTTCTACCCATGGTTTGCCTGGGTACAATTTTTCCATGGTTTGCATTGATACAATATTACATTCTATATTAACATTTTTAAAATCTATCCCTAATTAATAAATTTATGTTTGACAATAATCGATTTTTTCCTATATAAATTATCTGAAACGTAAAAGGGTAGATAACTAAGATAACCTTCTTAGGAGACAACTCTAAGCATATTTAAAACACTTCTACGGTGTAAGTTATTAATGGCCGTCGTTCTTTATTCTTTGAAACAACTTTTGTTTCTTTAAATATTAATAATGTTTAAAAAGAATTTGATTTGAAATTTATCGATTTTCTTCTTTACTAGATCTTTGTGTTTTCTCAAAAATATGAAAATTATTATTTGTATATATTTTCCAGTTACTCTATGCAGTTCTGTTCCATGTTTCCGTAGTCACTAACAATATACAGAATTATTTATTAATACCTGATTCATACAGATGTAATACAAATAATTCTTGTTAGAATTATTATTATTTTTAATTGAAAAATTAAAGTTAATTCGAAAATTATTATACAATGAATAAATGTTTGTCGGTTAATTAGTTAAAGGGTTAATAAAATATATTGTGGGAGTCATCTTTTATGGGAATTTAAGTAAGTTAATATAATACCTGAAAAAAGGTGTTTTTGAATATTTCTTTTAAATTAATAAATCTACTTTGATTTGATATGTTTAAACGTAAAATTATGTAACATGAATTCTTTAGTAAACAGAATTTGTTGGTGTTTTTTTTTATTGACTTTCTCATGTATTCTGCGTCATTATCTTTCAATTTTTTTCTTTTGATTTTTAATTTTTTTTATAAATTTTGGAATAATAAATAATTTCAACTTTTATATACATTACAACATATACGTGTTTTATTTCGAATAATTATAAAGTTAGCTCACGATTATGTAACAAAAAAAAAATGTTTTATATAACTGTATCATTTTATAGTATTATTAAATAATTATTAAAAGGTATTAGAAATATTTTTTACCGTGATATATATTAAAATAAAATTGCATTAATTATTTAAATTACTATTTTGTTAAGTGCAGGATATTACGTGATTTTTCTTTAATAAAAATAAATAAATATGCAGTTATATTTTTTCTCTATTTATTGCTAGTTTAAAACTCAAGGAAAACACCTTTCTATATCATTAATTTATTTACTCATGTGATTAGATACTTGTTTTATTATTTATATACCTCTATATAAATCTGTAGTTTTATTTTATTTATTAATTTTTTTTTTTTATATATATATATATATATATATATATATATATATATATATTCTGTCTTATGTGATTTAACCAAAACATGATCACCTTAACTTAAAAAATATTGAGAAATAACTTAATAAAAAAAAAAAATACACTGGAATGCAGTTTAGAAATTATAAACATTTCATATTAATAATTTAGAATAGTAAGATTTGAATTGTTTTTTGATATAGAAT
Organism: Lycorma delicatula; assembly: GCF_047948215.1. NCBI lineage: Eukaryota > Metazoa > Arthropoda > Insecta > Hemiptera > Fulgoridae > Lycorma > Lycorma delicatula. The sequence continues at coordinate 52,989,354 of NC_134463.1, forward strand.
TTATTAGCTTCATTTATCCTTGCCTAGAGGTATATATATATATATATATTATCCCTCTACTTTTATATAATAATTTTTTTTGTTCCCTATTAGGTTTTAAAGCCAGAACCGATTTAAACAATCTGAAGTAAAACTATATCTGTAAAATATTTCCTTAGTAAAATATATATTAATTTCTTTATATACACTGAGTATATAAAGTACTGCAATCCCTTTTAACTTTGAAGTCGTTTAAAATTGAGACTTGGAACGTTCAGAAGAGTTTATGAGCTATTTCCTTTTTGGTAATATTAATAATATTTTTTTCCCCTTTTGAGGCTGTGGTGGAAGGCAACCTTTTCTTCTTTTTTTTCTTTTTTTACTCAACATTTTCAAATAGCAACACCCATTATGTGACACCTCCTTTTGAAGCTGTCATCAGCACAAGAAGAAATCTGTAAAAAGTTCTACGATATCTCAATAAACGGGTTTATCGAACAAATAGAAATTCTGATTTATTTAAATCAATTCGTTTTTTTTTTTATTATTATTAATTATCATTTCTTTTATTTATTACACGGAAAGTAATCCTAAATCAAAATTCTAAAAAAAATTATTCGTTCGAAATTGTTTTAAAGGTGATTTTAAATTAATTCTTTTCCCTTGGAAATTTTTTGTTAAAATTACTCACAGCATATAAATAAAAAAAAAACCATTCCTGCTAATGTGGTTTTAAAAGTAACAAAGTTTAAAATATCAACAAAAAATTGTGCGAAAGTTTCATACATCATCGTATGAAATTCAAATTAAAAATAGTTCTACTAAAAAAAGGGGGTACAAAGGGGGTACAGGCTTTGTTTTTTTTTAAATATATGTTTACAAAGCAAATACAACAAAAATATTCTATTTTTCACAAGAAACTAGTAAATATGTTTAATTTAAAAAATATTAAACATTGTTACAATTTAAATCATGTAAAATATTTTGTCTGGCTCATTTTTCAGATTTTTTTAAACACTTACACCGGTCATGCGTAATTTCGTAAAAATATTAGAACAAATATTTGGTCACAACGTGACCTCCTTAGCGAAGTGGTATATTCTCTGGTAATACATCATATTCTTACATACAAGCCTTTAACTTGTGGTGAATTAACAATCCACTACAAAAGATCTTAATAGTGAGTAACAATTAAAATAAACTTATTAATGCTGTTCTGCTTTAATTTTGTATAGGGCATAAAATAACATGAAAATAAAATATACATAATATATATATATATATATATATATATATATATATATATATATATATATATATATAATAATAAATATTATTTATGGGCATATCTTTAATTATATTTTTAACACATAACATTTTAGTATACACGTACTGCTTTAGTACAACGAAAAATTACGTAAATCAACTCAAATTGAAACACTCTTTTAAAATGTTTTACTTAATAGTTGTTACCTTTCTTTCTTTTTTCTGTTTAACCTCCGGTAACTACCGTTTAGATAATTCTTCAGAGGATGAATGAGGATGATATGTAGGATGAATGAGGATGATATGTATGAGTGTAAATGAAGGGTAGTCTTGTACATTCTTAGTTCGACTATTCCTGAGATGTGTGGTTAATTGAAACCCAACCACCAAAGAACACCGGTATCCACGATCTAGTATTCAAATCCGTGTAAAAATAACTGGCTTTACTAGGACTTCAACGCTGTAACTCTCGACTTCCAAATCAGCTGATTTGGGAAGACGCGTTAACCACTAGACCAACCCGGTGGGTTTAATAGTTGTTACCTAATCTCGAGAACACCTATTTCGATTATGATGTTTGAAATATTAAGATAAAATTTACTCCTTATTATGATTTTTGGAATTACGTAGTTAATTTTACTGAACATCATTTTGTCAGTGAGCAAAATATTAATTAGGTCTATTACATGAAAAATGACTATAAAATATGAGACACTATCTGTTTAAGCTATATTTCTTACCCAGTAATGGAAGTTATATGGAAAAACTCTTAATTCCAAAAACCAAAATCTTACATTTAAAATTTTAATAAAAATATTGGTAAAAAGGTAATTCAAATGTCACCAGGGAGTCTGAATGTCTCTTGGGTGAGATGACCCCGTAAGTGATGAGCATTTTTTCTATGCCTAATGGAGGGTCTAAATTTTTTTCATAAGCGAATTATATTACTGTTTTTTTTTGCTTTTTCTTTAACTTGTAATATTATTTTAATTTTTTTTTTTTTTTTTTTTTTGTTAGGGTTTTACGAATTTTTGTACGTTTTATAAAGTGAATCTGTCTGCGCAAGTGAATTTGTACAGATGAACTATTTGTATCATATTTGAACTATGGTCTTATGTATTTATGTTTCGTTGAGGGGATTCATTGGAAACCGCTCATCAAGCCCTTATTGCAATTTATTTATTTATATACTATTTATTTATGGTTAATTCTTGAAACGGATTGTAAATAAACGAATTGAGATAAAATTGTTTTTTAAATCACCAGCAGTTGTTGAATTTTCGATAAACTTCGGTACATATGTACGTACATAAATAAATATAAAGAAAAAACAAATTTCTTTTTACCACTTTATATGATTGTTTTTTTTTTAAATTGCAATGACAAATTCTTTGTGTTTTATTTTTCCCTTCTGAGTTAAGCAACTTATAAAAAACACTGTTTTTTAAAGCAAGCGGTGTATTAATTTATTACTTTTCACTACTTACCCTAGCTTTTCTTATGACTTTAAAGCATATGAAGTACTTGGATGTAAGAGGCACCAGAAGAATTTGCTTTCTCTGAAAGTCATGATGTCCACTATACAATTAATCCCTGTGGTCGATAGAATGCAGAGCTAAATATCACCTCCATTTCGATGACTGAATAATTTGATTCTATGAAAAAAACAACAGAAATCCACTTTACTACTTACTTTTTAGTAAGTTGGCATGGAATGCTTGTTATTCTTAAAGACGAATATACCATTTTTGGAAGTGACCCACTTCCGACTGAATCCAAATGGGTGTGGAAACATACACACGTACATGTAACTCACATATAAATACGTAGACGTACAGCGAGTAAAACAGTTTTGTTTTTTTCTTGTTAATTGGCAAATATCGATCACCCTAACACCATTTTAATTTAAAATAGTAAATTTAATTGGAAATACAATTTAAGTTGTAAGTAGAAACTACGCATTAATTTATTTTATCGTAATGTAACTGTAAAATCGAATACAGTAACTGCAGGTATTAAACGATTACATCATTTGTTCCCTGTACTCTGTAAAATGAAGAAAATCTAAATTTATATTGCCGAGGGACTTGAAACTGTATTATATTACAAATGTAAATATATTTATACATCTTTTTAAATGTATATTAAGAGCTACTGATCATTTCAATTTTATTAATGCACTAATAAATAATTAATCCAACTGCATTATATTATATAAAGAGAGGAAATTTTTTTTTTTATTTTGAACATGTACAAAATTCTTTAAAAAATGTAATTTTTATCTTAAGAAATAGAATTTTTAAAATTTAGTAGAAGTAAAATAATTACTGTTATTTAAAGTTAAGTATAAATACTAACGAATTTATATTATAATTATTACTAGCCGGCCCATCTAACCAGAACCTGGACCCTCAGTGTCCAGGTAAACCCAGGGGCTCCTCGGCGCTTACCCCAGGGCCGTAGAACTCGCTTCCCTCGCTATTTTCGTGTTACAGGGGGCCGGCGCCTTGGACATCCGTACAGCTCGCTTTGGTTGCCATTCCTGTCTACCCAGAGGGCTCCGCTCCCTGGACCCCCGCACTGTTCGCTATCCTCATGATTGTGAGAATAATACTGATAAATAATAAAGTATTCAGGCTTTATAGAAACCTGAAAAAGAAACTAAATTACAAAAGAAAAAATCATAGTAGCTATGATAACTAAAATACACACCTTTACTGACGAAAAATTATAACTTATTTATTTGCCATGGAGGCAGAAATATAGTAATCTATTAAAAGGATTAATCTTTTTTCCCTTAATCTTTAATTTACAACTTAACCCTCTGTAGGGATGAAGAAATAATGAATATTTTTAATATTTTAACCTTCAAGGGAACTAGAGCCTTGGTCTGTGGCTCAAAATCTTCTACGACATAATAGGAATGTATCCTGAAAATTTGAAATTAATCGATCGGTTGGTTCTTTGAGATTTTTCGAAATGCCATATATCTAAAAACTTTCTCAGTTATGCCAAAAAACGTCGGTAAAAATTTAGTTGCGATTGATGGAGTAGTTATTTGTTTATCCCGAACAAAAACCTTCTTCTTTATATAATAGTACAGATATAGATTTTATTTATCGTAAATTTAATTCTATTATTTTTTTAATATTATTCATTGGATTGATTCGATTCATTCAGTTCAAACCCAGTTCACACAGTGATAGAGACTCATAGTTAATTAAAGACGTACAGTGCACAGTTTTTAATGAATTTCAATTCATTAAAGTTTGTGCTTCAACCGGAAAATCTCCACTACTGCATACGTATATATACAGATATATATATATATATTTTCCAGATTTTTCGAGATGAAATATATCTAAAAACTTTCTCAGTTATGCCAAAAAACGTCGGTAAAAATTTAGTTGCGATTGATGAAGTAGTTTTTTTGTTTATCCCGAACTAACAAAAACCCTCTTGGAATATCTATAATAGTATAGACAACGAAAATAAAAACATGAGAAATAAGTGGAGTTGAAAAGTTTATAATAATTCATAAATATAAATTACATTTTATTTCAAATGGGTTGAATCTTATAAACGAAGTAATTACAACAGAAAACATTCAAAACCTAAAAAATCTACTGAGACTTATATATAATTAAAAATTTTAATTGATTAACATTAGAAAATCGAAAAACTTGTTTATTTTTTAAAGTAGATAATATTACTTATAGTAATCTGTTTAATACTTAGATGTTGTAATAATTGCTGACTTAATTAAAAAGTTAGTAAAATATAGCCTGTAATTATTAATCACTATTCTATTTCAATTGTTTTCCATTAGTAAAATTACGTCATTTGTTGCAAGTTTCATTAGATTATATTTAGTAATAAAACTTACTAGTTGTACAGGCAAGTAAAACAGATTATGTTTGTAAATAAAGTAATCCGATTTTATTTTATTATCACAAGCATTATTCTAGATTACTTTCTTTATTTTATTTTATTTAAGATTTACTTTTTCCATCATCAATATAAAAAATCTTTTGGAGTTACGTAAGTTAATGAAAAGGTTTTTTTTAATTATGTAAAAAGCAGTGAACCTGTTTACGTACTTTATGATTTGACAAAGCCAGTTAGTTACTTTATTCAAAAACCGAAATATATCTATATAAATTTGTCATCATTAGTATATATAATATCTTCTCATGAGAAATAGATTATTGAAGAATTATTTATCTTATACGCTTCAATACTGTTCGTTCATGTCTTATTTACTTTTTTTATGAAATGAACTTTTAAATGGCTTTAAGTATAATAAGTATTTACATTTTATTATTCCAAAGTACCGGACGATTAAAAAGGACATCACAATTTTAAAAGCATATAATAATTTATTTAAGTAACTACAGATTCGGTTGAGGTCTGATTTTATAGAAAAACATTTCATGTTTTGATGCACGTAAATCATTTAGTCTTGAATTCGGCCACCTGTGCTGGCCGTTGGTGGACCTTTTTAGTGATGTCAACATTTCACATCAGTAGCAACACCCATAATTGCCGAATATGAGGTAGCATAAACCATCATGAAACTTCATAGAACATTCGTGTTAGCTCTGAGGTCAATATTTTTTGTGCTTTAAACAAACAAAAACTGTACGGTACGTTCTTCTTCCAGGAGACAACTGTAAATCGTTTACTTGCTTCAGAGAATTTTCTAATTACTCAGTTAAACGATGATGACCAAGATGGACGCTAATACTATCAGCAAAATGGAGCACCACCTTACTACCATAACAAGTCCCGAGATTTTCTTAATAACGATTCCCAGATCGGTGGATTGGTCGTGAAGGTCCAATTGCGTGGCCACTTTGCTCCCCGATTGACCCCCGCTAGATTTTGTTTTGATGGGATTTTATTAAAGATTGGGTTTATTTATAACCTTTGTCTGCTGATCTTGTTGAGCTAAGACTTCGAATTACCGCCGCAGCTGTAGATGTAACGCCCAACTTGTTATCTACAGTCTGGAATGAAATCGATTTCTGTTGGGATGTATGTCGCATTACAAGTGGAAGCCAAATCAAATTAAAATGAATGTTGAATGACAAACTTGATGTATTTTTCTATGAAATGAGACCTCAATGAAATCTGTAAAATATCTCAATAAATTTTTATATACTTTTAAATTTGTGAACTACATTTTTAATCACCCGGTATAATCACGTTTACTGTGCCTATTATGAAAGTAAATTTTTTGTTAATGTTTTTATAAATTTGCACAGGTTACAATTCAATTTTCATTAATTCAGCTAAATAAAGAACATGTCATTATGACGAATTGATTGAATTACACAACAATAAAATGCGTTATAAACTGCAATAATTTTATTATTACGGTCTGTAATCATTATTAAGATCTAACCGTAAACATGGAGAACAATGGGTGTACCTTTTCTCTTTTTATAATAAAATAAACAGAAGTAATTCTGCTCCCACGTTTTTATAAACTGTTAGATTTGTCAGATAATATGTAATGAATTTCTGTTTAAATTTAAAAACTGCTGGTTAGATCTAAATGATTTTTTATTTATTTTTGAATTAGTAGATCTTTTAAAGAAATATTCTTTGCAACTAATATACGTAATATAACCATATAATTTTACCAGTTGAATATATTTAAATGAGAACATATCTTCATCATATCACCAATTTTGGTTGTATTTTAAATCATGGTTTGTAAAAGAGGACCGATTTACGCGCGGGGGAAAAGGAAGAAAGAGAAAAATCGGAAAAGGGAAAAATCGAAAAACGTAAAAGGGAAGAAGGAAAAAAGGAAAACGAGGAAAAGAAAAAATTGTAAAAGGAAATGGAAAGGAGAAAGAAAAAAAGAAAAGAGAAAATGGAAAAAGGGAAAGAGAAATGGGAGAAGGAATTGGAAAGGAGGAAAGGAAGAAAGGGTAAAAGAGAAAAACGGAAAGGTTAAATTTTGCGAAGTTCCATAGTGTTCATTTTGTTAATGTTTTATCAAACTTTCAATTGAATTCATTTTATCTTTATATATATATACTCAAATGTAGCAATAGCGAAGTATTGTCGGGTCTCCTAGTAAATAATAAAAATGTTACTAATTTACTCTAAAATAGTTTTACGTATTTATAAATTATTTTATATTGATTTAGGTAACACTACATTTTTTAAATTTACTGGTAATTCTAAAAAGATATATATATTTTTTATAAGATTAGTTTTTTATTAGATTTCTTCATATTATTAACTTAAATGGCAGCCAAATAATGTTATATGCCATTAAATATTTTATTAAAGGCAACAAATACGATGCATACTCTGTGAGATTCAACATTATAAATATAATGTCGATTTCTAATAACAAAATTAAATAAAAAAACTTAAAGTATCGTTTTTACCCTTTTATATAGATAGACGTAGATTAGGATTTCCCATAGAAAAAGTAAAAGATTGTGGATTACTAAAAACTATCTTTTTTTAATTTTTAATAAAAAAGTAAAATTGTTAGGTTTTTACATTAATAATATTTTAAATAGAAGTTGATTCACATCAGTTCGTTCACAAATAATGCATACTAATATTCAATTGGCTATTTTTCAATTAATTTATGTGGACCCTCTGCCATAGAAATCGTGGAAGTTAAAGTTTTCCATAAAAAATTATCGCCAGTCGATATGTCGCAAGGTGCGAGCAGAGAGGCGGAAATAATTGTTAATTAAATCATATTTGATTATGCAAAAATTCTAGAGGTATATCAATTTCTATTTATATTCGTTTTACTTTATTTATCAATTAATTATTATCTTTTAATTATTTTATGCTTTTCTTTTTCAATATTTGAAAGCTGATTGGATATATATAATTCAATATTGTATGGTAGAAAAATAAAACGTTAAAATATAAAAGAGATTAAATAAAAAATATTAATAGACATTATGATTTTAATAAAATCCAGGTCTCCATTACGAATTCTATAGTATAAAACGTAAAGTAAAACGTAGTATAAAGTTCAATTGAAATAAATAAAGACTGTAAAATTTTTATTGGATTGCTTGTGTCTACTTTCATAAATAAAATAATAATTTTTCAAGCGATCATCTTATAATAAAAAAAAAAATATTTTCTCTTTAGATTTTATATTTATGATTTTACATAACGATAAGTAAACTGCTTGCAAACTACCTTTCTTTTCTCAAGCACCAATAAGTTTTCAATGTAGGCAATATACCAAAGCAATTTTCTATAGTTTCCTTATCGATAATAAAGAAAAAACTTTAAAAGTTAAAAGCCTTTATAAAATTTATGCATTTAATTTATCTTTATAGAATAAAATCGTTTATTTGATAATGCTATTAATAAAAAATCAAAAAAATCCATTTATTCAAAAGCACATGTGCACGTATACACATACATATACGCACGTATGTACATACACTGATATATATATCAGTGTATGTACATATATATATATATATATATGTTACCATGGAAGACCGAAATTAGAGGTAAATGTTGACACATACCAAATACATCGATGAAAGACCGAAAAATTACTTATATTATTATACATACGGACCTTCGCCGGTATATGTCGACAAACACAGATAAGCTCTGGTGGGAGTCGAAACGATAACTAGAAATTTAAAAAAAAATCACCCAATACCAATCTCTGAAGTAAATAGATTACGAGAAACCCTGGTAAAAAAATAAAGGAAGTTTTAATTAAGGCCAAGCATAATCTACGCTCGCTTCACTCACTAACCTCGTCTAATTAACGTTAAATATACAAATTATACATATATATGTTGTTCTCAAACACTGGAGGCGATTAATCAAATTCACCTGCATTCAGCATGATGGTGAAAGTTAAGTAAAAATATTTTTTATAAAAAAATTGAACAGAACTATCTGACCATTTATTTTTATCGTTATCGTTCATCCATGCAATTAACATATTCTGTATATTCTGATTGACTCTTTTAGTTTATAAAATGCTGAAAATTGTATTGTTTTTTTTTTTTATAAATGTGGTGAATCAAATTAATCGCCTCCAATGTTGTAGAATAACATTTGTATATTTAACGGTTAATTAGACGAGGTTAGCGAGCATAGTTATGTTTGCCGAAGATCCAAATAAGCAAATATTTCAGTCTTTCATCGACCTGTTTGGTACCTGTCGACATTCACCGGCGATATTTGCCAGATATAGGTATTTCACGGTAAAACACACACACACACATATATATATATAATACTTCCTACATACTATATATTAAATATATATATATATATATACTAACACTTCCTACATAACGATGTTAAATAAGTGTGAGAACCCTTAAGTAACTTACCGTTAAATATAGAAAAATGGAATTTAGCAAATGCTCCTATCTCGAATCAATCTATTAAGTATGAGATCAATATTTGTGATGTTCGGACGGCGACTTTTCAAACTAGTTGTGTAAAATACATTAAATGGCCGTGATTTTGATTAGAATTGTCGTAACATGAAATTTTGTTTATGTCAAAATTTTTATTTCTCTTTGTCCTTTCAAATGATATACCGCAACCCTATTATTATTTTTTTTTTTTATATACCCCATAGGGATTTTGATGTACGGTAGTATCAAACCGAAAATTGTTTATGAGTTTATCTCGAGGTATGAGCTTTCGGCTGTTAATTTTTTTTTATACGTTGAAAATTTATTTAAGAGTCCCCATACTTTGCAAATAATTCAGGTGTGCTTAAAATAAATAAAGAAAAATATTTTATTGATGAAATTCAATTTTTTAATTCTCTTTTTGTTTTGAAAACCGTATCTTAGATAGCCGTTGAAAAATTATTTCTGAAAGTGGTAAATTTAATGTATGTTGAATAAAACCATTTTTCCCAACCCAATTAACATATGAAAAAAGGTGTTAAGAATTAAATAATACAATGTTTAAATATATATATATATAAATATAATTTTTTTCACTAAGAGTATTGATGTTCATAATGTCTCACTTGTATTTAAGCTTGTTTTTAATATGTTGATAATTGATAGTATATTTAACTAAGTGAAGAAAGATGTGGGAAACTACTTAAAATTTGCAATTTTTAACTTATATCTGACATGAATATTTGTTATTCTTTATACTATATTTTATACGAATTTCAAGAATAATTTAGAAGTTATGTTACAACGCCTACAACCTTTACAATTGTAAAACCAAAATAAAATTTGCGTAAAATTTTAAAACTTTAAGCTAAAAAAACATATCTATGAAATTAGAATGTAAAATATAGCAAAAATGCTGAGATTAAATAATTATTATAAATTGAATAAAAAGATATAACAAATAGTTTAAAATAACAATTATTGATAAAAACTGTAAAACTTATTTTTATTTTTATTGAAAATGTATAATTTTGTTTATTTTTGAAATATGTGGTATTTATTACAAAATCTGACAATAAGATATGAAAGCTGGTTTACACTGATGTTTACTTTTTAAAGAAATATCTTTAAAAATTCTACGTATATATCAAGGAAGAAAGTCTTTGCTTCAGTACACTGAAACTATAACCATTTCTCAAACCGACAAAAAAACATATTAATTTAAAAAATCATTCCACAAATCTTTGAAATTCTTTTTTGTGTAATTTTTAATTAATTTAAACTATAAATAAATCGATACGTAGTATTTTATTGCACAGGTACGTCAGAAATAAGTAGATATGTTATTCCGCGAATAAAAAAAAAAATCTGATGTGGCATAACTTCTTTGTAAGCCTATTAAATTTTACATATACACATTTTTAAAAGTACATAAAATGTTATTTCACTAATAATTTCTAATTTTTTTCAATTTTTTTTTTATTGTTATTATTGACAAAAAAATTATTGAATTATTAATGGGATATATATGGGATATATTGGGATATATTAATGGGATATTATTAATAATGGGATAAATACAATTTATTGTATTTTTTTTTACAATCACTGGTTAATAATTATTAATAAATGTATACATTTAATTTTTTTTTTAAATGTAAAAATAATAATATGTATATGAACCGATGTGCCTTCCCCTTGTAAGATCCAAATATTTCATTAATTACAATTTTATTTTGCTACAACTCTGGAACCAATAAAACTAAGTACCACTTATGATAGATATATCATTGAAAAACTCTCAACGAGGACTCATTACTGCAGTTAAGAAAAAGTCCAAAATCCAAATTTGTTTTAGATTTTAGGCTTTTTTTGTACATTTTTGGTCAAGTCGATTGCAATCAAAAGAGAAGGTGCAGAACTAGATGTTACAACAGTCCTGAACCCAAAACTTCATTTCATTCTATGGTTAATCTTTTTGAGTTATGTGAGATATATACGTACAGACGTCACACCAAACTAGTCAAAATGGATATTTCCGTTGAAATCTGAAAACCGAAATTTTCGGGATTACAATACTAAGGTAGTAAAAAGGACGCTCCATTGTTTGCCTGGATGGATCAAGGGAAACCGAAGTAAAAACGTCATCGAAACAGCATTAAAAAATACATAATTAATTATAAAATATGATAAATTAATCCGTATTAATTATTTAAAATATAAACACCAAAAATAGTATTAAATTATAGATTAATTTTTTAATTAAATTTAAAATTGTGTTTTATTGACGGTTTTAAATTTTACAATGAGAAAATATTTATTACATATATAAGTATAACAATTTGCGTTTTTTTAAAATAAATTGATAACGTATTACAAGACGTTATAATATTATTTTTTTATACAAGAATTACTAGTGCAATAATTTAACGACAATTATGGATGTTATTACTACACGAAGTGAAAGGAATTATTTTAGAGATTTTTTTTTTTGTATTTATAAAAAATTAATTAGTTTTCGCTTCTTCTGATATGGAAAAAGTATTTATAGGTAGTAAAAAAATTTCTCCTGAGATAAATTAAAATAGAAATCTATCTCACATATTCGTATGCGTGATTATATTTATTTGGTTTAAAGTGTTAATTATTAATAATTATCTTTACAATTATGTTTACGTATTTTTTTCACGTTTTAATTTTTTATGTAGCCTGTAATTTAATATTGATTATTTTTTTTTAAATTACTTAATATAATAATTAAAACGAGATTATATTTTAAAAAACTTAAATTTATGAATGATAAATGAAACCACTACTATCGGAAATTCTAAATCTTAATTTATTTCAAAACAATTCATGAAATTTAGATAAAATTTTAATATGTTGACTAACTGAAACGTTATATGATACATCGTTCACGATGAAGCAATTTTTAAAATAAATATTTTTTTTTACAGTTCAACATTGGCTCTATGGAAGATCAAATCGAATAACTGATAAAGAAGAAAAAATTTAGTTTAACATATCATCGTAGTGATATTTTTTTTTTACCTTTTATGTTATTTATTTTTTAGCTTACTTCAAAGATTAAAACATACGACTTAAAGTAATTGCAGAAAATTTACTGACTGAGGCGTAGATGGGGTTCAGGACGGGTAGGTATGTACTGATGTTACTTTCAACTAAAAATAAATTTTGTAGAAGCATCGTGAATTTAATTATGAAGCACATCTTACGTTTATTGATATGGAGAAGGCTTTAATAATGTGAATGGCGGTTTGATGTGGAAAATTATGAAACGGAGGGGATTATCCGAAATTCTTGTAGTTGTAGTTAAGAGTCTTTATGATAACATCAACGTACTTTTGGAATTTAAGTACAAAATAACAGAAAATATTTTATCAAATAAAGGAGTTAGACATGGCTGTTGTATCTTATCTACTGTTTTTAATATTTACTTTTACGAGATGGCAAAATTTATTTTACTCTGGAGTTAAGCTTGAATACTTGAAACTATACAGCCGGGAAAATTAAATTAATACTTTAATTAATTATTATATCTTTCTGAGGTCGACCTTAATTAAAGTTTTTAAGTTACATTTTCGTAATATGGCACCGTTGATATTTTACATACAAAATATAAATAATGAGAATTCAGCTTACCAGTTATAAAGTGTTTAAATCTATTGGATTTTAATGAAATATTCTACAGAAAATTGTGTATATGGGGCAATTTGTTGGTAAAATTTCGGGATAAATATTTCTTGAGGGTAGTTAGTTTTTTGAGATAAGTTTTCTCATATTTTTACAAATATAACTCCTCTTTATATTAACCTCAGAACATGCACTCATGCTTATCTTAACATTTTTCTTTTTTAAATATTGGCCCCCAATTCTCTAAAAATTGGAAAAGCTATCATTTTTTTTGATACAAATTTTTTAACCAAATTTTGTATGTCTTCCTAGGCATAGTAATAATGCAAGTGATCCAAAAAAATGTACCTTGAAGGCAATATTGGTAGGGGGGGAGCGATCAAAGTTTAAAAATATCGAGATTTTTAGAATTCTTAAAATTTATTTTTGGTTTATTTTTATGTAACATTATTTTTCTATTATATAAGAATAAATAATCAGTGGCAGGAAAGTATTATTACTTTGTTGTCACCTTTTTTTGCAGGCTTAGCCATATTTTAAAAATAATTTTAATTTTGAAATAAAAAGTAAAATTAATTTAAAAAAGTTAATTAAAAAATATCACTCCAAAATGCAAAATACTTCTTCAGTTCTTAAAACATTCTACATTTTTTATACCAGTTCTTAACTACGGGTTAGTAAGTTCTAATCGTTAAAATTTCGTAAAACCTTCTAATAGTCAAAATCTTTGGAAGGATTGAAGATGATTTTTTGGGCGATGTATTTTTTTAATTTTTTTGACAAATTATTCTCTCGTAAATATTCAAAAATAGTTGTTCTTTAAAAACACTAAACTTAATTTTAATTTAATATATAATTCCTCTTTAGTTTATTATAAATTCCTAGGTATAAAGTTACTTGCTTAAAGTATTATGATAAAATTACTTGATATTATAATAATATTATTCATGGCACTCTTTGCTCCATCAGTACGTTACGATACAACGTGCGGGTACGAGTTATGTTTGTAAATTTCCTTGTTGTTTATTCTATTATATTCCACTCTTACATTATGATATCATATTCTGTTAAAATGTCAAGGTGAATAACTATTGAAATACATAAATATTTTTATCAGTAAATCTAATCTTTTAATACAAAATGCTTATGTTATTGTTTAGTTCCTTTTCTCAAGTACTTACTCCAGACAGCTTATTCATTATCATTTAATAACTAACAATAATTTTAATTATTTATTGAATTTTATTTATTATATTGTTTAAATCTAATTAATTATAATAGAAGCTCAATAATTCATCATCTTCAAGATCATAGTGGTGACAAAATGATAAATTATCGATAGTGTATCGTATAATCAGAACTCATTTGAAAAAAAACATAGAAAGTTAGTAATTTTTTGTTGTATATCTTGAATAATGGACTTACGGGATCTGTCAAGAAACACTCCTAAAAATTACGCTGCAATTTTCATGGATAACACAAGAATCTCTTGCTTGACAAGTTTACTAGAGAAGTGATACCCGTTACTAGAGAAGTAAGTGATTTCCTGTTGCCTTCTTCACTGGGCTTAACAGCACACCAAGTCAAACGAAATGTAAATGCTATTCAGCCCCATATGTGTTTTTTAAAAATCCATTTAGCATAAGGACTGGATGTACAGCAAACATAAATTTCATAGAAAGCAACTCTGATTGGTGCCTCTTATATCTCAGATACTTTATATGTATCATAGATTTAAGAAAGTCTGGAAAGAAAGTAAAACAGCAAATTAATATATTCTTTTTACTGAAAATCAATGTTGTTTGTACTACGTCAACTCGGTAGGAGAAATTAGCAATAAAATTGCAGATAACATAAAATTACCTTTTATTGTTTTAAAATTAATATACAAGGAAGTTTACATGTTAATTATCTGATTTTTTTTTCAACTAAAGAATATAAAACATAAAAACCTATTAAAAATAAATATAAAAACTGTAAATACGTAAAAAAGAACATTTGAAATGAAAAATATGGAAAAAACTACAAAATAGGCATTAAAAAATCCTGTGCTAAAACTTATTTAATATGGTTTTATCCATAAATATCAACAACTGATATTTTGTATAATTATATGTTGTATATAGTAAACTATTTATTTATGAGAAACATCATATTGTTATTTCGTTAAGTAAAATAAAACTCATGATGATGTCAGAAATTAGTTCCAAGTTAAATCACGTTTTATTTTTCTCACAACTCTTAATCATGGTTATGTTATTCGTTTAAAAATAAAGAAATGGGAATAATCATATATTTCATTTTTCACAATATTTTAAAGATGATATATCTTTTCTTTATTATGTAATAAAAATTACAATTGTATATTTAAATGTTATTTTCTCACAATAACGGAACCCTTTTTTATTATTTTATCTCTTAATATTCATCGTAGTTAAAAGTTATTAAATTTATATTTTGTATATATTCTTTTTTACCGAAGATATACAAGATGCGATAAAAAAAAGATTTTAAATCTACTCTCGTTTTTCAACTGAGTTTGTATTTTTCCTACGCGATGGCAGCACTGCCAATAATAATATATCAATATTTTCAGCCATATTTGATACGTGGCACAAATTTTGAAGCCGCCGAGTAATTAGGGTGTAATTTTGTGTTAAAAATAGAATAAAATACTGTGAAGTGATGAAAATTTTAGGGAAGGTTTTTGTTAAGGATTTTATATCGAGAGTTTTGACTGGTAAAAACTTTTCAAAAGGCCTTGAAGACGTTAAAGACGACAAACGGATTGGATGTCGTAATATATCAACAACCAGTGAAAATATCAACAAAATAAAGAACATTGTGAACAATTTACAGTAGTGTGTGTAATTTACAGTAGAGTTTAAAACAAGAAGCACCTAAATTTATTCGAAAACTGTTTAATTTTCAATAAAAGCAACATCGCAGAAGAATTGTTAGCTGATATCGCTGATGACTCAAAATTATTCAAACATGTTATAAAAGGTGGTGAATTATCGCGATGTAATCTTCCTAAAAACTATGATCGAAAGATGCACGCCGACTTTGTTCGAGTGTTAAGGTTTTCTTTATATTTTAATATTTTTCAGTTACAATGGCATTTTCATTTATGAATTCTTACCACAAGGTTGTAGGTCAACAAACAACATTGCTTAACGCTTTTAGCCCTTTAGCCGGGACAATCTAAAGAAAACGAATACAAATATGGGCAATCAATTCTTGAATTTTGCACCACGATAACGTTCCAACTCACACTTCATTATTAATTCGTAATTATTTAATTAAAAATAACACCATACTGATTCAGCCCCCTCCATATTTTCCAGATACGGGACTCTGCGACGTTTGTTCTCACTGATTAAGACAACATTAAAAGAACAACGATTTACGATGAAAGATAGAACAAAGAGAAAAATCACTAAGTGAACTTAAATCTATAATAAAAAAAATCTAAAAATATCTAAGGACTGAATGATCACTGGCGTATGTGTGTAGCATCTCTGGGAAAATACTTTGAAGGAGACAAATCAATATAGAAAAATAAGCAAAGTTTTTTTGATAAAAATTAAAATTCTCTTTTCATTTTATTACACGTCGCATTTTATGCAACTGTTTGAAAGTGTAACTAATCACCTGTAAATTTCTTTATTTTCAAATTAAAAATACAGTTTTAAGCAGCCTGGTCTATCAAAAACTGAGGGATATAATGAAATACCAATTGAACTGTTAAAACCACTAAGAGAGTCAGGAAAATTGTTATTACTATAGAGATCTATACAATGGAATACTTGAAGAATGAAAATGGCCAGTGGAATTCCGGGATACAATAATGGTACCAATAGAAAAGAAATACAAAAAAGTGTGAAGAACATAGAACGATTAGCCTAATATCACATGCAGCTGTACTATTAAGGATTCTAAATAAGAGGGTAAATAAATTTGATGGCAATATTGAGGAAGAACAGTATGAGTTTTAGAAGAAGAGTTGTTACAAGGGACGGTATAGTGCTGTTAAGAGTAATAGTTGAGAGATACATGACAAGGAGGCGGAAAGTTTATGTTACATTTGTCTGGTTAAAAAAAGGCGTTTGATAAAGTTAGATGGGATAAAATACGAACGTAAGTTAAGTTAAGAAAAAAAGGAAGTTGAATGGAAAGAGAGGCTGCTAATATAATAGATGTGCTATAACCAGAGAATAAATGTGAGGGCAGAAGACGAAATGACAGAAAGAATAGAGATTGGAAAGGGAATGAGGCAGGGATGCTGCCTGTCACCAACACTGTTTAGTATATATTTGGATAATAAAGTATATATATATATAATATAATATTTGGATAACAAAGATCGGGGAGGTAGAATAAAATGAGTACGTTTTGCTGATGATATGGCGGTACTGGGGGAGAGTCCAAATAAACTAAATGAAATGCTTGATGTCTTAAATGCAGCTTGTAAAAATCAGGGTATGAGGATAAACAAAAAGAAGACAAAATGTATAGTAAGTGGAAAAGAAAAGAGGATTGAGATTAAGGTAGCAAATGAAAGTTTTATAGCGGGTGAAGAAATTTCAGTACTTAGCGAGCTTTATAACTGATGACCTGACTTGCACAGTAGAAATTAAAACAAGAATATCAAGATGTGTGATATGAAGCAGGCATTTAGCAAGATGGAAAGAGACTGTTGTGTGGAAAGCACAAACTTAGCGTTAAGGAAGGGAATAATGAAATATTTTATTTGGAGTGTGATGCCCTATGGCAGGGATCTCCAAACTTTTTAACCTAAGGGCTACACTGACTCTTCCATTACGTCCCAAGGGCCAAGACCATTTTTTTTTTTTTTTAGGAGGTGGAAATTCATTTTCGCACAATGTTGTACTCCTGCTGATGGTCTTATCCGGCCGCCACTAGCAGACTACTGATTAAAACCATCTCGGTAAGGAGTACTGCTACTCAGCCCAGAACCACCGTTAGGCATAACATCAGGGTGCGCAGGCTTCAAAACCGGTGCACTTTAACTTTAACGAGAGATCGAACCACGTAAAACAGGAACGAAGAAATATAATACCAATACGACTCAATGACATAACACTACAACACTGAATCTTTTTTTTTTTTTTTAATTACTGCTAAAACTGCTATCTTACACTAACAACGCATCCTATTGGCTACACAGCCGCGAACTAAAAACGATTATAAAACTAAAAACAAAGGTACACACGAAAATCATAACACGATAAACAACCCGGCGCATCACGAAATAACACGCTGACGGATAACGCAGTTACAACGTGAAACAAGCAAGATAACCTCTCAATACAAATATTGAGTTATGTTCATTCTGTATGTTAATTCTTTGGAGACCCCTCCCGTAAGCACACAGCCAATCTTTCTACAACCCTTCTATAACCTAAATCATCGCACATAGATATTGACTAAAATATTGCAAAATAAGTGCATTACTTGCACTTATTTTGCAATATGAGGAAGGGCAGCAGGCTAAGGACTGTCAACAGTCCTTAGCCTGCTGCCCTTCCTCACCGCAGCTGAAACAAAGGCTCGTCTTGTCGGGGCCACTCACCTTGCGGCCACTTGACCGCCGCCCCAACATTTGAAGTACCTGGTTTCCTCCGCCCACACCTCCACCCTACAATGGACCCAGCCGACCTGAACTCTTTTATGAGTGCAGAACCTCCTCGCAGCCGCCTCGTCGCCCACACGCAAAACCACGTTCCAGGTCTGCCCAAAAGCAGCCCTCTTCGATACAATTAAAGGCGTGCAGCTAGGTTTGTACGCAACACTAATACAGTCAATAATTTCTATGCTTCCGTGTTCGACAGACATCCCTAATACTAATGGTAAAAATCTTAGAAGGCTTCACCCTACTGATCACCTCTTCGCTTAACATCTCTTGTAACATCTTTCTAACAGTCCCAGAGGCCTCCGCTTTCTCTCTTACTTTCAGTTCTAACTCTTCTCTGGGATCTTTCCTTACGGAGAGTACCTCCGCACCCTAGGGGCCAAGACATAGCTTACTCATTAGACCAACATACTGTAGTTTTGAATTATGCGCAAATTTTCGTTTCGTAACTAGCCGGCGATTGAGATATCTATGGCGCAGGGCACGGTGTAAACACCGCTCCCTTCGCAATTTCGGTTGGTACTGACGGGCAAGTGTCAAGGACATTTCATTGAGCCGGAGATAGCGTAGCTGTGCGTTTCGTATTGTTACGACTACTTACGACCATGCTGATGGTAGTGACATCAGTAGTGATTAATGAGATTTATGTAGCTGTAACTTTCCACTGACAGTTGTGTGCAGTTTTGGATCAAGTTTACTGATCGTATAATATTTAATTTCATTATGTGAGTTACCTATGTATGTCACTAGCTATAAGTTTTTAGGATAAATCTCATATCATTAATTACAGTTAAAATATTCAATTTCATTATGTACGTCAGTTATTGTGTTTCTTAGTTGGTCGATAAATAAAAACATCTGATTATTATTTTGTATGATATACTTACATTGTAAGTAAACAATGTAATACATTTACATTTTACAATGTAATCAAAATAAACTACGGCGGCCCGTATACCGGGCATGTCTGCGGGCTGGACTGGTGGTAGTCGCGGGCCGGTTTTGGCCTGCGGGCTGTAATTTAGAAACTCCTACTCTATAGATTTGAAACATGGACGATGAGAAAAGCAGACAGTAAACAAGTTGTGGATTTAAGATGTGGATGTGGTGCAGAATGATAAATGTCAGATGGCTAGACCATGTAACAAATAAAGAAGTATTAAGGAAAATCGGAGAGAACAGTAATGCTGAATGTGATTGAATTTGATAAAGAACTGGCTAGAACATTGTATGAGAAGAATTAGTGAATGCGGTAGAAGGCTTGGTGAATGGAAGGAAAGGAAGAGATTTTAAATGATGTATGGGATTATGGAAAAGGGAAAATATGCGGAAAAAAGAGGTTAGCAAAAGATAGAACAAGGTGGAGAGCAGCAGCCGTGACAGGACCTGCTAATGACAAAACACTATGAATGAATGAATCTATCCAAAATTAATCGTCACTTTCCGCTAAATTTGAATTCAATTTTAAGAAATCTAGTTTAAAATACATGTAGTGGAAACTGTATATAATAAGGCTCTTAATAATGAAAATCTTTTATATAATTAAAAAATTGGCTGGTCTCTGCAATTCTTACATCAATAAATTTTTCACATCTCTATGAAAAAGAAAAAGCCGAAATTTTCCTATAACGACCGAAAATAAACATCAACCACTAGTTTTGGTTCAATGGGTACGTTGTATTTTGGGTGTTAATTACCAAAGTTTTTGAACTCGAGTGAAAACGAGTTAAACAAGAACGTGACTGCTGTATGAATAATTTTATAAATAACTTTCTTTATCAGCTATATAACAAGGGAGGGGTCCGATAACTTAACAGCACATTAAACCTCTCTGAGCTTTGGCTACACCATTAATGTTGGCCTAAATCAGGTAGTTTAATAACATATGATGCGTATCGTATTATTTTGCACTTTATATTAAAAAAATTCTTGGATTTTTTAAACTTGTTTAACAGCTTGATTGGTAGTTTATGATTAAAAATACTGTACCAGTATTTTTCATCATTCTTTTTGTAACATATTATGACACTCCTTTAAAAAAAAATTTCTGTATAACGGGGAAATATTACGGCCGTGTCGATTTCGTTACAGAAAGAGTTTACCGTACTTTTATTTTTAAAAACTGCTATATTGTTTTAATGTAATTTTATTGTTAGATTTAAATTTCCAAAAAAGACTAACCTGTGTTTTAAAAAAGAAAAACACAGTTAATTAACTAATAATTGCACAATAATGGAAACTGGATTATATATTTCGTTGAACTGTAATTAGTAAATTTATTACTAATTGAAAATTAGAAAATAAAACGTCTGTTAAATATTATAATATCAAAGAAAATTACCGTTGTCAGATTTGTACGTGCAAGACAAAGCAGGATTTAGTATTGACATCACATACAAATTATTTAATTAGAGATGAATCGACAGGGTAGTATGTTTCTCCTCTAGACCACACAATCATAAAACGTATCAGAGTGTAATATTTAAATCAAAAGATTTTGCCTAAAAACACCGTTGTCTTTATTAAAAAAATTCTTTTAATATTTTATGAAACGTTTTAACCAATAAAAATGTATGTTAAAAGTCACCAAATTCTTTTCTATTAATAAAATGAAAATTTTCTGTAAGAGACGGGTAGGTAATTTAAATTTCACTGAATTTAATTATTTTGTTCAGCAATCAAGCACAGTATTAGGCTTATATAGTTCTTGCATAAGAGAGTACTTGTTTTTGACAGCAATAATTAATTATCTAACTAGTAGTTCATAAAAACGATTCATAATAGATTTTGTATGTCAGAGCAAAAATAACCTATAATAATTAAAGTAGTATATATGAATAGTGAAGTTTTACTGTACAAATTTAATATAAACATCATTATTTTAAAATATTAGATGTGTAAACTAAATATTTGTTACAAAATTCTGGCATATAAAAGACTTCTTTATTTTAATTTCATGGTTTTGTATAATTATGAATGTACCTTTTCCTTTTTTCATTATGAAAATGATTTTAGAGAAACTGAAAACTTAAAATACAAAATTAAATATTTTTACTTTTAGTGATCGTACATAACTATATCATTTTTTTAAATAATTTTTATTGGCTATAAAAAAAAAAATTAAAAAGAGATGCAGGAAAACATAAATTCGTACCAACGCACAAACTTCCGTCTGACAAAAAGAGATTTTTTTGGACTTGGAGCACTGGAATAAATTTTTTTCGTACATTATTTACAATTTATTTAAATTTATTTTTTTTTATTAAAATTTTTTTAAATGTCTCCTAAGATACAAAACAAAAAAGACCAATTTTTTTGACAGATCTATGTACTTTCTCGTTATAGCTATTGCTGCTATAACAATATACTTCGCTATACCCGGGAAAGTAAAAACTTAATTTTTCTAGATCCCAAAATAATTTTCAATTCCGACTTCTGTTATTTTGAATAATTTTATTGTAGCTCTTTTTTTTATATTTAATGTTTTTACATTAAAATTATTTCATATGTTTATTTTTCAATAATAAATTCGGATTTTATTCACATCGATTTGTTTTTTTATAATTTTTAATTTTATATTTATAAATTAACTTATAATGACGTGACTTTTATATTATGTTCCAATCAGAATAAAAGGTTTGTTTATCTATTTATTACACTAATCATTTTATACTTTCTTGGGATTTTATACTTTCTAAAGCCGTATACTTTCCATCTAATACATGAAGATAAGTATGATAATCAATAAAAAATGGGTTTCTTCCGCATTTTTCGAAGTTTCATGACCAAGCGATCCCAATAAAACCCCAAAAAAGTGGGGAGGAATTTCGTACTTACGTGTGATGTACATGTGTTGGCATGTTTGAAGCATAAAATTTGATTGGATCAACCGATTTTGATGAAATTTAGCACAGAAACTCGTGTATGTAAGAGTTATTTGTTAGTAAAAGTTTGGGTTCAATATCTCCAAGGGCTGGGATAGATAGGTTTTTGGGGTAAATTTTCTCAAAATTTTGCAAAAATTACACCAGTTTATATTTCTTTTTTTTGTTTAGCTTCCAGAACCACCGTAAGTTATTACTTCAGAGGATGAATGAGGATGATATGTATGAATGTAAATGAAGTACAGTCTCCGGTTGGCCATTCCTGAGATGAGTGGTTAATTGAAAACCCAACCATCAAAGAACACCGGTATCTACGATCTAATATTCAGATCCATATAAAAATAACTGCCTTTACTAGAATTTGAACCTTAAAATTCTCGACTTCGAAATCAGCTGATTTATGATGTCGAGTTCACCACTAGACCAACCCGGTGGGTTACTCCACTTTATATTAAGCACAAGATATATGTACATGCTTATATTACAATTTTTTTTAATTTACCCCCAAATTCTCTCCTCTTCCCAAAAATAAAAAAACTTTATTTTTATTTATTGCTTATTTTTTAACCGAATTTCTTTTATGCCTTCCTAAGCATGGTAGTAATCCAAATAAAAAAAAATACTTTAGGGTAATATTGGCGGTAGGGAAACCGATCAAAGTTTAGAAATATTGGTTTTTGGAATTTTTTAAAACATTTTTATTTTATTTAAACTTTTAATAATATATTACAGTGAAATTCCATCTAAGTACACCCTTTTTTTTTTTGTCTTCAGTCATTTGACTGGTTTGATGCAGCTCTCCAAGATTCCCTATCTAGTGCTAGTCGTTTCATTTCAGTATACCCTCTACATCCTACATCCCTAACAATTTGTTTTACATATTCCAAACGTGACCTGCGTACACAATTTTTTCCTTTTACCTGTCCTTCCAATATTAAAGCGACTATTCCAGGATGCCTTAGTATGTGGCCTATAAGTCTGTCTCTTCTTTTAACTATATTTTTCCAAATGCTTCTTTCTTCATCGATTTGCCGCAATACCTCTTCATTTGTCACTTTATCCACCCATCTGATTTTTAACATTCTCCTATAGCACTACATTTCAAAAGCTTCTAATCTTTTCTTCTCAGATACTCCGATTGTCCAAGTTTCACTTCCATATAAAGCGACACTGCAAACATACACTTTCAAAATACTTTTCCTGACATTTAAATTAATTTTTGATGTAAACAAAGTACACCCTACCCCCAAAAAAGAAATGTTTGATAACGTTTTCATTGGTTGTACATTTTTCAGTCGAATTTATTTTAATTTCTTTCATTTAATGTAGTAAATGTAGACATGTCATAAACTTTTCTTGTGATTTTGGAGGGGTGGAACAGAAAAAAGTAATAACATTGATTTTTTGATTTTTTTAAATTTTTTTATGTATAATTTTTCCACTATATAAAAACAGATAACTAATGCCATCAAAATATCATAACCTTTTTGTCAGCTTTTTTTACTTCCTTTTAAGAAGTAAATGAAGTATTGTGATCGCGAAAAATTTCGGTTTTCAGATTTCAATAGAAATATCATTTTGACCATCCTAAATCCATTTTGACTAGTTTCGGCGTAACTTCTGAACGTATGGATCAAGCATAACTCTAAAAACGATTAGCCGCAGGATGTTGAAATTTTGAAATTAGGACTGCTGTAACATTTAGTTGTGCACCTCCCTTTTTGACTGCAATCAATTGGACCAAAAGTATCCAAAAAAGCCCAAAATTCAAAACATTTGGATTTCATACTTTTTCTTAATTGCAGTAATAAGCCCTCATTGAGAGATTTTCAACGATATATCATAAGTGATACTTATTTTCATTGGTTCCAGAATTATAGCCAAATAAAATTTTAATTAATGAAATATTTGGATCTTACAAGGGGAAGGCACATCGGTTTGGGAGACTTTATCTCCCTTTTTTTAACTTAAATATACTGATTTATTAATAATTATTATTAACCTCTGATTGTAAAAAAATTACAATAAATTCAATAACATCAATAAAAAAAAATAAAAAAATTAAGAAGTTATTAATAAATAAATTTTATTTACTTTTCATTTTAAAAAAATGTGTATATGTAATGTAACAGGCGTACTAGGAAGTAATTAGTGTCCGCATCAGTTTTTTTTCAAAACATTATTTAATTAGCGTCACTCATATGATTAAGAAAAATGATTCGATTTTTATTTCTTGAAAACTGGTGCAGCCGTTTTTTTTCTACGTAATTTATTTATTCTTTACACAACTACGAAATAATATTTTGGATAAACGTTCTCAATAGAGATATTAAGAAAGTAAATTCTAAAAATTAATTAATTGTGTAACAAATTCCGTACACAGAATTTTTGTTAAAATAATACATTTTATTTTATTTTAAATATATTTTTAAAAAACCACAAATGTAGGATATTTGTAATTGCATTTTAAATCAAAAAGTTTTCTCATGTAACTTTTTCACGTGTTCAATTTTACTTGGTTTAGATGTATTAATGGTGAAAGGAAACAATAGATAGAAGTTACAATACTCATTCCGTCAGTTTTATGAGTGGGAACTGTTGATAATGAGTTTTAGTTGTTTTTTTCTAACCATTAGGGAATATTTTTCTGGACATGAAAATGATGGAATAACTACGATAATGGAGATAGTCATTAGCATGGTAGAACATGACTGGAAAAATGTTAAGTGTTCTTTTATTCTCATATTTATACGGTATACATAAGTTTATTTTAACTTTCATTATTTTCTAGTATTCAATTTTTATTACATTTTATGAATTATTTATTTACTTGGTGTCTTACTTAAATATATTTGTGTTAGTGTAGCCCATTTTCTTTTATGTTACACGTAAGTCTTTAGTATAATAAGAAATAAAATTAAGTGTTAGTGAACTAATGAGAAATGTCAAATCATTCATTTTCGTGTAGTTTTTCTATAATTAATTATATCCTTTTTTGTAGCCTAATGTATAATAAATATTTATCCATATTGATAATAATATTTTTTATAATATTAAAAGTAACATTATCAAACATAATTATATTTAAAATATTTTGAATTTTAAATAAAATTTTTCTTTTTAAAAAACCAAAAAAAGCTAATAATAAAGTTTTCATACTTTCCTGGCAGTGATATTATTCTTATAAAGCAAAAAAAAAATGATGTATGAAAAAAGTTTTAAAAAATCAAAAAATCGATACTTTTTTACTTTAGGTCGTCTCCCCCATCACCAAATTGTCCTCAACGTATTTTTTGGGGCCACTTCTTTGACTTTTTGACTAGCTTTTTGACTTTTGGAATAATTTTTTTTAAAAATGGTTAAGATAAATATGTACGCATGTCTGAGCTTAATATAAAATGGAGTTGTAATTGCAAAATTTTGAGAAAATTTACCCTAAATAAACTATCTATCCCATCCCCAGGAGATATTGCTCCCAAACTTTTACCAACAAATCGTTTCATACACACAAGTCTCTGTGCCAAATTGCATCGAAATCGGTTAATGCAGCCAAACATTAGTAACTTTCAAACACACCCCACACACGTACTTATGTACGAAAATTACTCCCCACACATTTTTTTTTGTTTTGGGTCATGAAATTTCGAGAAATGAAAAAAAATCCATGCCTAGATTTTTTATTAATTACCATACTTTTCTTTTACCGTAAAAGTACACGTATTTGGAAAATTTTATTTTTGTTTTGTAGAAAAATTTCTTCTGATAGTCACGTAATAAGTTTTTAAGATAACATAAGTGGAAGAATTTTACGATAAATGATATTGTCTATACAGATAAATATCTACGATATAAAATGAGACACACACAAATCTTTCTGTTATTCAATATATTTTTGCACGAAAATTCAAGAAAATATAAGTAAAGATTATATAAATATTGGAAAACTTACAGTAAAATAATGTAATGTATTTTCACGCATGCCAAATAATTTTAACTCTGGATAGTTAATCTAATCAATTTATTAAGTTTTTCTCTACTCCTTCTCTTTATCTTAATTTAAACATTGGTCTCTAGTTTTTATATTTCTTAAAAACTTTTGTTTTCATATGGACATTTTTTATTCACTATACAATATTACAAATAATAGTAGAATTAAAAAATTAAAATAAAATAACAATAAATCAATTTTTTTTAAATTATTTATATATACATAATAGTTTATAATTCTTTAAATGTCTTCAGCAGATTAAGTGTAAGTTGCTACGATGGTCAAGTTCATTTAATTTAGATCCAATTTCAAAACCCACCGGCTTAGTCTAGTGGTTAACTCGTCATCCCAAATCAACTGATTTCGAAGTTGAGAGTTCCAATGTTCAAATCCTAGTAAAGGCAGTTACTTTTATACCGATTCGAATTCTAGATCGTGGATACCGATGTTCTTTGGTAGTTGAATTTCAATTAACCACACATCTCAAGAATGGTTGACCTGAAACTATACAAAACTACACTTCATTTACATTCATACATATCATCCTCATTAATCCTCTGAAGTAATACCTTACGGTGGTTCCGGAAGTTCCGTAGAAAAAGAGAGAGATTCAATTTCAAAAGGTCAGCGTTCAGCTCATTACTCGGTGGATTATATGCACCATTTGTAGCTCTGAACCCACACCTCTACTCTCACAAATTCAGACTAGTCAAGCTTATTCATTACTTTGATAACAGAAAATTTATTATTAACTATATTCCTTCTAACTCCAACTAAAATACGGCTACTAATCTACCGTCTCTTAGGGAGGAAATATAATTGCTAATTTTTAAGTTGCGTTGTGGAAGACTGTTATCTGTGAGGTTAGCTTCCACGACAATGTATACATCTATATTTTCTTTCATCAGAACGTTATGAACTTTTGTTTTCTTAGATCGTGACATTCCTCCAGCGTTCCTAATACCTTTAACCAACTAGATTTCAATGTAGTCCTTTCCCGGACATCCGAATGAAAGGCTATTACACGTCTGGATTGATCGTTGAGAACTTTCATCATGAGCTATACAGTAAGCCATGAGCTGGCGTACGCTACACCCCATTGAGTTGATCTAAAGAAACTATTTACCTCACCCTCTAAAGATGTTGATCCTGAACTTTTATCAACAAATTGCATCATATACACGAATTTCTCCTTTCAATACTTTTTCGATACAAAAGTTCTTCAGTCTGCTTTTATATCGAAATAACCGGTCAGGACGAGCGAAATGAGCAAGAGTCCGTCTAGCAAGAGTGCTCCGCTCCCTGGACACCGCTGTGTTCATTATCCTTATAGTTGTGGAAATAATACTGACAAATAACAATTAAAACCTGGAAAGTTCTATTGCCTCCAACGTTTCCCTCGTTCTTGACATAGAAGCTTTGATACGCTCCTGATATAGACAAACATATCCCTTTTGGTTCCTCTTTCCATTATATTTGAATATCCTACATCTCGGGGAGAGGGCAACATAGAATGCTGAAAATCGGATATGTTATAATATGTATAATTTTTTATTTTTACATCGAAAAACGTAATCAGAAACGTTATTAGATTATCGTCCAAGAGGAAAAATTTACAACTTCAATCCCATGGGGGCTACTGCCTTGATCTATAGAATAATATCTTCCCTGGATAGCACGAACACATCCTGAAAATTTTAAAGCAATCGGTCGACCGGTTCTCATGTGATGTAGGTAGAAACGGATAGAACTACCACAAACTTTCGCATTTATATATTAGAAAAATTCTTTACAAAGCTATTCTCAACATATAACTAATTAAACATTTTTAAAATAATTATTACGTACGTATGTTTCAATATTTGTATAAAATATATTCCCAAACATATTAATTCATCGAAAAAAAAGTGAATAAACGAGATTAATAAATACGAATTTTGAAGTCAGACTAATAGTGTATTGGGGAATTTAGAGCAAAATAATTTATTGAAAACATTAAGCATTTATTATTTTATTATTAAATATAAGACGATTTTAGCGTTAAAAATAATTTTATAGTGCTACCAGAATAAAGACAAGAAATAAATAAAATTCATTATTATTTTTTGCAGAAAAACCAAAATATATGTCTGTCTATACTGTAAATGATTATTCTAGAAGCTAGTTTATTATTTTAACTATTGATTTTAATGGCTAATACTCGTATATGATTATAATCCATTTTTGTAATCTTAATTGTAATGAGCTCTCCAATATATTTTATCACACGTTCAAACAATTTTCAAATGTGCATAATATTATTCCAGTTTTATATTAAATTTATTCATTATTTTATGACTACCACGAAAAATCGTTTAAAACACACACAAACACACTCACACACACACACAACCTTTATACATACGTAAAAGAGCTTTGATGTATTTTATTTTAAAAACAAATTTATAAAGACGAACAATATATAATTACTTTTATTTTATAATAAACATGTTGCAAAATGTAATTTGCATGATAGGATTATTTTGCATCATAAAAGAGAACAAAACTCACAATTTATACGACATGCATTATATATATCCATGCATTTATTATTCCAGTAGCAGTAAACTATTATTTATTTATATGTAGCTTATAAATATTCCTTTGATATTTTCCCATTTACAAGAGAAAAAAAATAATAATAATAATCAAAGCTATTCAAATTATAAATTTGTAACGTATGAATGAATTTTTATTATACCTAATAGTAAACATCATTTATTAAGTATAATTATAATGTGTAATAAACTGAAAGTATATTTAAATAATTAATATTTATTTTTATTTTCCTGGCATCATAGCAGTAGAGTTATACTGCAAAAAGGAAAGTATGGTAATCGGTCAAAAAATACGGTATGGGGTTTTTTGCTTATTTCTAGACGTTTCATGACCCAGGGACCCCGAAAAACTAAAAAAAGTGCGGGCAATGTTCGTACGTACGTATGTGTTACGTGTACGTCGTGTGTAAGTTTAATAACTTTTAACTGTATGTATCGATTTTGATAAAATTTGGCACAGAGACTCTTTTATATGAGGCAATTTGTCGATAAAAGTTTGATTTAATTTTCTTCATGGAAATGGGGGAGGGGTGGTGTTTGAGGTCAATTTTCTTAAATTTTTGCTAATATAACCCCCATTTTATATTAAACTCAGTGTACATACGTGCACATTTATCTAACCATTTTTAAAAAGATTTTCTCCCAAAATTTCCCCTTCCCAAAAAACGATAAAAACGGTATTTTTATTTATTACTTATTTTTAACTGAATATGTGTTTTTATGTATTCCTAGGCATAATAGTAGTGCAGGTCCCAAAAAAAACTTTATGGGCAAAATAGGGGATGGGAAGCTGTTCAAATTTTAAAAATATAAATTTGTTGATTTTTAAATTTTTTTCGATTTATTTAAATATTTAATATTATTAGAACTTTAAATAGTAAACTTTTAATGATAACTGTATAATAAAATTTCATCATAATTCACTCTTCCCTTCCTCAAAAAAGAAATCCAAGCTAACGTTTTATGGGTTATGCATTTTACAGTTTTTGTTTTTCCATTTAACATAGTAAAGTTAAAAAATCAAAAAATTTATTTAGAGGTGATTTTGGAAATGGGAGCAAAAAAACAATTTTTTAAACTCTTTTTGGTTTATTTGAACTTATAATGATAATTTTACAATAAAACTTCATAAATTACCCCCCACAAAAAAAAAATCTTAAGTAATTTTTTCTTTATCATTTTTGTCCACTATTTAAGAACAAATAACTAATGCCAGAAAAGTATAACAAATTTGTTGTCAGATTTTTTCCATGAATAAACTTTTGTAAATTTATGTTACTGTATTATAAATTTAGAATGATAAAATATTTTTATTTAAAATCTTTAAATTCTTTATTTAATTTCAAATGATTATCTGTTCTCAATCAGGTGGTTCCTTGCATCGAACATAATGTAAGGAGCCATTCAAGTTTCCGTTCTCCTCTTTTCCCAGCTAAACTTTTATTCTACTTTTAGGTGCCGTTCCTTTTAAGTGATCTATATTTATAGTCTTTCTAATCCTGCTAGCACTGTTTTAATCAATCCTTTCCTTCTCATGATATGTTCCAAGTCGATTAACTTTCCTGTTCTGAATTATTTTGATTAAACATTTCGTATAGATTCAGATTTCATTCACGTTATTTAAAATTCACTATTATTGAGAAACATTAATTTTCATTTAAAATAGGACTTTTAAAATTTAAAGATCTTTCGGAAAGCTCCGTTCGGCTGTACTCGCCTACGGTCGGATTCACACAGCTCTTGACGAATACACGGCTCCGTTCAGATGCGCCCGGTTACTGTCGGCTGCACTCAGCTCCTAACGATTCAGTGGCTTCGTACAGTTCACACAGCTCCTGACAGACCCACGGCTCCGTATTACTATATAAGTAAGTCATACTCTGTCGTCAGACCAGTTTTCGATCAGTCTCCAAGGACTTAATGTGCACTAATTACATGATGTTGCATATAGACTTACAAGATTAATAATGTTTTATATATATATGAAAATATTAAAATACAATTTGTAAACGCAACTACATAAAGACTTAATTTATTTAAAAGAATCAGCGATCTTTTACTTATTAACTTTTCCCAACTAGTTCTTCCTTTTTTTATTTTTCTGTCTATTTACTCTTCTTTATATCTACATTACAAATGCTTCTTACCTTTCATTTTTCTTTCATCTTAATGTCGTGTTTCATATCCTTACAGAAGTGCACTTCAACTAAACACTTCACTCGATTTTTTTCAAGTAAAACTTCATTTTACTGAATATAAACTTATTTTTTTCATTATCAAATAATTCCAAACAGATATTCCTATTCCTATTTTTATTCCATTTTTAATTTTTCTCTTTTCTTTAACATGTCTTTTAAATGTACTGTTTCACTCGTTAAATTCTTTGAGCAAAATTGATTGATTATTGTCTCCTTATTGTAATTATTTTTATTTCCCTAATATTCGTTTTCATATCATGTTTTGTCATGGACTCCTCTGATTTTGAAATCATCTATTAATAATAATACTTTTAGTATTCCTAAAAAAGCTGACCCTATGGGTTGTTTCTGAAGCACGGCAACTTGATACATACAACTTAATTTTAAATATTTATAATTTTATTTAAACATAATATTTTTTCGTTTATTTAATTCAATGATTCTAACTAGAGCGCACGCGCATACCGTATTTAATTCGCGCGGTACTAGTGGTGACGGTCGACACTGACGAAACTAATGTAATTTCACAACTTTCATAGAACAAATTTCGCGGCACACTGGTGTAGCCGCGAGGCTTAACTTACCAGATACCGAGTCAACCGTCCAATCGAGTTCGAGATCCAGCCAGAAAGAGTTACGTTTTTAAACTTTATATATTATTCATTTATTTAATTCTACCGCTCATCTGTGATGTCACAACATAGCAGTATTTTAGAGTATTTTTTTGGTTTACGGGTGTAATTTTGAACAAAACATATTTTTACAAATATTGTTATATTTTAATTGTTAACAAATGTGCCTTAGAAAAATATTAAAATTAATTAAGTTGAAATTAATTAGTTGTAATTTCTAGATACTGAGGAGGGTGACCTTGCTCTATAGCCTCATCCCCCTTGACCAATTAAGTTGAAAATTTAATGGCATCAATGCCACATATACAAAAGTAATCTAAGTTTGATCAAAATCGATCCAGTATTTCAAAAGATATAAGGTGATTTAGAGACTGAACACACGTACGTACAAACATTAACATCCGGGAAATTTCCATCTGATTTTTTAAGGTTTCTTATGTGTCAAAACTAAAGATCCATAGAAAACCGCATATGCTCAAATTAAACCGATTACAATACTTTATTTTCTAGAGCTACAGGCTCTCTATAACACTAGCTAGACGGGAAAGTAAAAATAAAAGTTATAAATAATCCATTTGTATAAAATGTTTTGTTTTGATTTTTTTCTGTTTTTTCTAACACTTATTTCAGTTAATAACCTTTCCAATTTTAGTTAAGTCTTCAAAGGTTAAAAAAAGTGAAGTTTTTGTTTGTTTTTTGTCTTGTTTTTATATTTCGCAGGTATTTTATATATATATATACAAAATATTTTATTCATTTTTTTTTAAGACAAAGAATGAAATTGTTATATATTATACGTCATTGTTTAATGATGTAGAACGAACAATTTTTTATTCTACCTTAAAAATAAACCGTTTTTTGTATTATTATTATTTTATACCAGTTAACATAAACTATCTCAATTGTCACACAGATTTTGAAATAATATACATTAATTCAATAGTGAAATAATAGATTGTACTTATTTGAAATAGATTCGGAACTAATTGAGAAGTACTATTCTTTTACTTGTTTTTGTATATATTTTTATTTTTATACTGTTTATTTTTATTTATTTTATATTTACTGCTTTTATTATTACGACATCTTTGTTATTTCGTAGTTGAACGATTGCTCTTATTTCCAAAGTTGAATTTTATACCCTTTTTTTCCGTAATACTATTATTTATCTGTAATCTAGAATTATTTTACAATAAATAAACTCTAATAAAATAAATAAACTATAGTTTATTTATTTTACAATAAATATAGTTTATTTATTTTACAATAAATAAACTATAGGAACTGTGTTCCTATATAATATTAATTTATATTTGAAACTTCTTTATGAAAAAAAAATAGTATGTGTGTTTTCGTTGATTTTTTTTTTTATAAGACGTTTTCTCATTATTCGAAGTTGAAATGATGTGTCTGTCATTTTGAGTTTCTTTTAAAATAAATCTGTTCGGACGTCGGCGTCTTCGATTACGTGGTATCTTAGATGTTTAATGTTTCGTAGTTAGAATGGTTTTCTAATTTTAACTTAAATGTTGCGTAATATTTTTTTTAATTTATTCTGTAGAGATCATAATGTTTAAGTATCAGTAATTAACCCACCGTGTTGGTCTAATGGTGAACGCATCTTCGAAAATCGGCTGATTTCGAAGTCGAGAGTTTCAACGTTCAAATCCTAGTAAAGACAATTACTTTTATTGGATTTGAATATTAGGTTGTGGATATCGGTTACCGGTGTTCTTTGGTGGTTGGGTTTTAATTAACCACATATCTCAAAAATGGTCGACCTGAGACTGTACAAGAATACACTTCACACTTAACATCCACTGATACATATCATCCTCATTCATCTTCTGAAGTAATATCTGACGGTGATTCCCGGAGGCTAAACAGGAAAAAAATGTCTGTAATTACAGATATACAATAAATACCAGTACGTGATTGAAACAATTTGAATAAAAACCTTAAAAAATGTAATATTTGAATTGAACAGTTAAATCCTAATTGATTTTGTTAACAGTTTTTTTAAAACATTTTTTTTTATAAAATATTGGTGTTCTTGTCAAAATGCAGTAGTTTTGAAACTTACCATTTAGTTGCTTAATTCATCTCCAAATTAAATTTTTTTTCTTTACAAATTTGTATAAAAAAAGTTTACATGTATAACTTAATATTTATGTACCGTTTCTTATTTTCTCTCTTAAATGTTATATGATATATATTTCAAAATTTTATCTATTAATTTACAATAGGTAAATTTATCATATACATTTTTGTAAATTAATTAATTAAATAAATTTTTATTCCGATAGTAGCATACGAACTTGATGAGATCTACAAATGATACATTATATAGTTCATGTCTAAAATTGGGTAGATATGCAACTCCACGGTTGAAAAAAAGGAAGGTCCCATTACTACAAAACTGCCCAAAAAGAAGTGTAATGTATTTAAGGTGTATGTATGTATGTTCCACCGTAGCAGTGAAACGGCTGAACCGATTTAAATGTATGACCCCGCGTTGGAATTCTTCCGTCACCGGAAGTGTCATAGGTTATAAAAATATGTATATACATACATATATGTTAAAATAAATTTAAAAAACTTGAAAAATTATACTGTGTACAAAATTGTCATTCGCACGCTCTTTAATTATCCTATATACAAGGGTTTTATTTTTTTTTTTTGGGGCAGTCGTGTTTTTTTAATTTTTAATATTTTCTCAATAAATGAAAGGAAACTGTGATAAAATCATTATCAGAGCTGCATTACAAAATAGAAAATTAATTATAATATAAAAATAGATGTGATTAAAGTCCATTTTAATTATCAATGTATATATATATATAAAAACAACATGTCGTGAGTGATTCACAATCAACGCCCAGAAAAAACTACTGAAGATAAATGGATAAAGATTTGGATACACGTTCTTTTTACGGTGTAAGTGCACATTAAGGAAGAATTTTTTGTTGAAATTCCGAGTTTAGAGATAAAATTGATTTTTTTTTTTTTTTTAAACCCGCATATATATTTTTTTTTTCTCGGTAACATATGAAGATATCTACTTGGTTTTTGAACGTGTAAATTTCATGTATATATGTAAAAACCAATTTCTTGAAATTCAAACATGAAGAAAGAAAAAAAGAATTTTGAACAATGATTGAAAATTTTCTCCATTTCTGATTATATTAAATGAGATTCATTTGATTTAAGCTTACAAATACTCTTCAGATAAATATCTAAAAACTATTTTATGGTTATTCTGATTTTCAATTATTTTAAAGGGTTAAAAAGTATAAATATTCCAAAAATAATGTATATTATATTTTTACAGTGCTGAATAACGAAATTTCTGGTTAGGATACTGTAATACTTAAATAGGATGCTACTTTGTTAAAAGGCGTTTCCGACGAATAATTTGAATTATAACAAATTACTTAGGTCTTTTCTGTTTTCCTTTTTCTTTTTTGACCTAAAATTCAAAGCTTTAAGTCACAAATTATTTATCTATGTTAGTTTTAAAAGTTTAGGAAGATCAGTTGACGTGGTGGGTGGAGATTGGTTGCTATAATAATAATAATGTGTTCTGCCCAAAGGCAGATTTTCACATGGCCGCCCTCCATTCTGCTTGATTCTGTACCATCCGTTTCGTTTTATAGTAATTTCTTCCCTTTTTATATTGTCTACCATTTTCATTCGTCTCCGACCTCTTACTTTCCTCCCCGTTACAAATCCTTCCAGTGCCGTCACTAACAGGTAATCAATGTCCCAACCAACTGCATTTTCTCCTTTTTATTATTTCAATAATCGCCCTCTCTTCTCCCAATCCACGAAGCACCTCCTCATTTCTAATTCTCTCCGTCTAGCTGATCTTTTCCATCCTTCTCCAAAACCACATTTTAAAGGCCTCTATCTTCTCTCCTCTCCCTTCCTAATAGTCCATTCCTGTGCCCCATAAACGGCCGCACTCCACACAAAATATTTCACAAGTTTTTTCCTTAGTCGTAGATCTAATTTGCTACGTAGCACTCTCCTCAATTTGCTGAATGCTTCCTTTGCCCTAGCAATTCTTACTTTAACTTCCTGATCACACTTAATAACTTCCTTATTGATGCACCCCAGGTACTTGCTCAACTTTATTTCCTCCAATACTAATTGTTGCCCTTTTGGTTGATTTGTTAATTATCATGCTTTTTTGTCTTTGTATTTATCTTCATCCCATACTCCTCACAGGTTTGATTTATTCATCTCAACATTTCATTCATCATGTACTCACTCTCTGCCAACACTGCCATGTCATCAGCACTCTATCCTCCTTCCTGCAATATTTACACCCTTATTACCAGTTAAACTCTTTTCAATTATCGCTTCCAGGTAACAGTTGAACAGAGTCGGAGACATGCAACATCCCTGCCGCATCCCTCTCCCAAGTTTGCTTTCCTCCGATAATTCATTCCCAGTCTTTATTTTTACCTTCTGTGACAAGTACAGAT
Organism: Lycorma delicatula; assembly: GCF_047948215.1. Lineage (NCBI taxonomy): Eukaryota > Metazoa > Arthropoda > Insecta > Hemiptera > Fulgoridae > Lycorma > Lycorma delicatula. The sequence goes on from NC_134463.1 coordinate 53,026,091, forward strand.
TTCTTATTAATCTCCTTTCCCTCGAAGCAACTCCTTTTTCCTTTAAGATTCTCAGCAATTTATCCCATTCCACCCTGAAAAATGTCTTCTCCACATCTATGAAGACCACATATAAATCTCTTTGCTTTTCAATATATCTTTCACCGATCACTCTTATTAACCCTATTGAATTCCTTGTTCTCTTCCCCCTTCTAAACCCAAACTGCTCTTCTCCAATTGATCTCTCTGGTCTTCCATAAAGTCTCCCATTCTTCTTAGCTGCATGCAATATAAGGCTAATGGTCCTATATTCCTCACATTTCAATGTATTCTTCTTCTTTTCGACCATAATAGTAGTTTTGAAATCTTCCGGCCAGTCACCACTCTCATATATCAAATTACACAGGCTTGTGATATCTCTAATTCCCTAGATTGCTATTGGCTTCTTGGTTTCTACGATATCCAATCGTGGTACAGTATCCCCTCCACTGCATTATTCGTAGTCGCCTACAAACACTAATTCAGGTACCCCAGAAAGAACAATATATTCGTTTACGCTTTCTAAATCACAAGTAATAGCTAATTAAGAAGAATTAATATTTTAATTGTTAAAACATATGAAATGATTTAATAAATAATCTTGTGATTTTAAGTGTTAATAAAATTATCCATTTATAAAACCTTAACTGCATAAAATATATGGTAAGTATTTACGATAAGCCTGTCATTAAAATTATTAATGTACATGAATGAAGTTAAAGTAGTTTAGTTATATACTTTAAATACAATCTCTATATTTCAATTTATTAAATAAGTAGTTCACTGGATTAGGCCAATAACATTAAAACTACAACGTCATACACTAAATTACTGTTAGATTATTTCAGATGTGGTTGAATAAAAAAGTATGATATTAAATATAAAAGCTGTATTTCAATTATTATAGCCTAAGTTCAGATTAGTTACTCGTGACATTTTACTTAAAAATAAGCGTTTATGCTTAATATATTACAAGAATAATTTCATCTATTTTATTTATTTTCTAGGCAAAGTAGTCATTATACTCGTATATCTTACGTAAAATGCAACTTGGTAAAATTAATCTTCTTTCACAAAGATTTAGGTTTATATTAGATGTTTTATTAACTTATTTACAATAAAACATTGTATACATTGACTACAAAAAAAATTAAATTTTAATAATAGATATTTAGATTACCGATTTCCATGTCGGAGTGGTAGCATCTCTGACTTTCATCCAAAGGTTCTGGGTTTGAGTCACCATCAATTATGACATTTTTTTCACACGCTACAAGCAATTAATTTATCATTATCATTAATCGGCATCTATTACAGAATGTCAGTCGGAATAAAATTGAATATAACAGTATTAATTACTATTCGGCTTTCTCTCCTTCAATTATAGATAAATGTATCCATTGTTCCAAGAGAACAGATTATAAATATCTTATTGTGTCAACATAAAAAAGAAGTATATTTTAAAAAATACCATTATAAAAAAAATATGGTATTAAATTTCTTAACAGATTTCAAAAAGAGAATTTTGCAAAGTTTTGTGATTATTTTTCCTGAAAAATCCAGTAAATTAATTTAGATACTCATTTAGAGGTTTTAATGCATGGGTTTATAAATCAAAACTAAGTAAAAAATATATTTTATTACTTAGAGTTTATTTTTTTTAAACAGACTTCTGAAAAAGGAAAATATTTTCAGTTTGTGGGGGTATCATTTTTAATGCTTTACTTTTATCATTAGATTTCTTAGTATTAAAATGTTACAATATTATGATATCGAAATGGATAACGTCATTCAGATAATGAGAATATTTTATTTAGATTTTTCATATTTCGGCTTTTTGAATTGGTAGTTACTTGTTTGGTATTAATTTGGTGCGATTTCATAAATTTGAATTTTTTAGAAGAATTTATTAGCAATTATTTATAATTTATTACTGGTTTTTTCTGTATTATTATTATTATCATTATTAAAGCTTTTTACTTTTTAATTTGTTTTTTATTTGCATATTTAAAATTTTTATTCAAGTAACTATATTTCCATGAAACAAACTGCATAAAATATTAGAAAGATTTTCAACAACAAAAAATATTCAAATGTATGATAAAATAATTCGATGTAATATTTTTTCTACAAAAATGGAATTTTCTACAATTCAACTTGAATAAAAATTAATAATATTAAAATAAATAAATATTCATCAGAATATTTAAACTTAAACCGGAAAAAAATAAATAAAGAGAGAAGTAAAAATTTTAAAAAGAAATTTATGACCCTTCCAAAAACGAAAGCTGGAGAGGATAAAAAATAATTCCAAAATGTAAAAGAAGAAGAAGAAGTAAAAGGCTTCTTATAAACCACTCTTTCAACAAAAAGTTTTTAAGATTAAAGAGACAAGTATAACAGAAATTTTAAATTACCTGTAGGCTTTATATATTTGTAAATAAAGATTTCGCCATTATGACCTCAGTAATTTGTTAAATGTGTATAAAGAACCTACTATAAAATTTATTTATTACAAAAAAATATGAAAATTAAAATATGACCAACCTATTTATTATTTAGGTTTTAGATTATTATTAAATTATAACAAATTAAAAAAAAAGAATATATACACAACAATTTAAAAATAAATTAACTTTAAATAATTCCAATCCATCAGATTTGTAAGATTTTTTAATTCCTTCAGATTTGTTATAGATATTAAAAAAAAAAATTCTTTTACAGGAGAAAATTAATAAAGAAATAAATTATGTATGTAATAAAAAAAAAAATCTGATGTGGATACTACATGACTTTCTTATACGCCTATTATATTACATATATACATTTTTTTTAAATGAAAAGTACTTAAAATTTTATTTTATTAACAAGTTATATTTTTTAATATTTTTTCTTATTGTTATTATTGAATTATTATTTACTGTAAAAATTTCTTTACAATAAATTAATTTATTGATCACTAATAAATCTATATATTTAAGTTTAAAAAAAGTAAAAAAAAGAAAGGAGATGAATTCTGATTTGAATCAATGTGCCTTTCCTTGTAAGATCAAAATAAATTAATTAAAATTTTATTTGTCTGTAACCCTGGAACCAATGAAGATAAGTACCACTGCAAAAATCTCTCAATAAGAGCTTATTACTGCAGCTAAGAAAAACTCCAAATCCAATTTTTTTTTTTGGATTTTGGGCTTTTTTTTGGACACTTTTGGTTCAGTCGATTACAAAAGCGGAGTTGCACAACTAGATTTTACAAATGTCCTTAATCCAATATTTCAACGTGTTACGACTAATTGTTTTTGAGTTATGCGAGATAAGTGCGTACGTGCTTACAGACGTCAAGCCGAAACTAGTCAAAATGAATTCAGGGATGGTCAAAATGGATATTTCCGCTGAAATCTGAAAACCGAAATTTTTCGCGATCACAATACTTCCTTTACTTCGTACAAGGAAGTAATAAAAATTATTTTTATTACTTTTAAAGTTTAAAAATTTCAGTTGTTGCGTAGTATAGGATGGGACAGTTAAATGCTCATAATTACTTATGTTTATATGCTGTTTGCCATAAAAGTTCTTTGTAATACTATTTTGTAATTACTGAGGGGTTTCGCTGGAAATTCCCTAACATGTGATTACGAGAGTAATAAAATTTACACAAGGTTTTATATAAATATAACCGATTATAAACAAACTTTAAAAGTATAAAAAAAGAAGATTTTTCGAATCTCTTAAAAAATTAGGTGTTTCTGTTAAAGAAATTACAAAAAAATAATTCCTTTCGGCATGTCGGAAAGCGGAGGTAGATTTCACCGGTGCTAAGTAGGGAATAAAAAAGATATTCACCTTAAAGTTAAGAAAAACTTTTTCAAGTTTTTTTTTTAAGAAAAACGTTAAGAGAAAAAATCATTTTAAAAAGAAATTTATGACCCTCCCAAAAACGAAAGTTGGAGAGGATAAAAAATAATTCCAAAATGTAAATTTTTAAAAAATCGAGAAATTTTTCAATTCGATAAGAAAAAAAATTAATTTTTTTAATGACATACTTCCAAAAAGGACAAAAATAAATTGACAAAGAGAATAATATTCAATTGCTTTAAAATCAGAAAAACTAAATTAACTTAGTTCTTAGAATTGGGAAAAGAATTAAGTACAGATCTATAAAAAGAAATTAAGTATTAGGAAATTTTAAAAGAAAATTTTTTAAATCTGATGTTTTTCAGAAAAAAATGAGAATTATGATCCAGTGGTCGTAAAAACAAAAGAATTGGCTCAGTGAATTGATGAAGGAATATTATAAAAAGAAAAAACAGCAAAATCAAATGAAGTAAACTTTTTAGCTCGATTCGTAGCGGTCAAATTGGTAAGAAATGCAACCATTAATGTTCATTAGGTTTTTTTTTTTCCATTTATCGCATCCAAAATAACAGATCGTTTTACGCTGAAATGAAAAATGCGTAACAAAATATTTACGTTTAAAAATCTTATTAATTTTGAAAATTAATAGGAAACACTAAAATGTATTTTTCTCTCATTTTATGAGCATTGTACCATTAGTTTTATTCAATTTCGATTTGTCTACTTGTAAGAAATTAAAAAGTTAATTAGATAAAAATAAAATAGTAATGAGAATCTACAACAAAATGCGCATTTTTATTACCAAACAATTATCATCAGATATTAAAAAATCCCTTTTGACAGGCCAGGAGGCGGAGGTAGATTTCACCCATGCTAATAAGGGGATAAAAAAGATTTCCACCTTAAAGTCAAGAAAAACTTCAAATTTACTCAATACGACAATGGTTACAGGTGAGAAAAAGTTTCATCTGTTTAGCATACGACAAGCCCCATCTTCTTACAATTCCAGCAAAATTTTGGTCATCCCTTGACTTAAGGGTTGGTCATATCAAAAATTGTTTCAGACAAAAGTTATAGGTAATGTTTAGAGGACTAAAAACCACTTTAAACTGATTCGATACTGTTCCTATTAAGGAAGGTTTGTTTTTTTTGTCTCCAAAACTCAATTTTCTCCATCCCCTGAGCCAATGGTTGATGATATCAAAAAACTTTATTTACATACGTTTTAGGTCCTTAATCAAAGAATAGTAGGAACTTTAAACGAACTCGATGTTTTACTTAAGAAGAAAGTTATAGCGATATTTTGTTTTTTGTCGAAAAAGTCCTCCCCATTTCCACCTCCGTGGTCCGATTTTGGCCGTTAAAAAACTCGACCGAGATTTTGGGACGAGTTATTTTTAACGAACAATTTGAAAGTGATTGGCGCAAAATTACGGCAGTTATTGTGTCCACAAGAAAGCGATATATATATATATATATATAACCTTTTGAGCTGACGGTGGTTTTGGGGTCTGTGGGATGTGAAACGGGAAGATATATCAAAATGTTTGGGAAGTTTAACTATGGTACCTATTACAATAGGTAGCTTTCTTATGAAATCTATTTAAAATAGAAATGAATATATAATTAAAATATTAAAAGAAAAAATTTGAAAACAATTCTTTTTTTTTTGTAATGCATCGTGAAGTATTGGATTTTTTTATCGTTTGAACATCTATATCATAATGAAAATTTTTTTCATAATGACCCTCATTAAAAAAGACCTGCCAGCTGTGTAATTTAAATATGTTTCGGTATATGGCTTGCACTTCATAGAACATAATTCGTGATTAAACTATTTAAACTACAAATCTTTTGCTTTATTCACGTTATAAAGACGTATCACGATATAAATAAATATCAGATTACTAGTTTTAATTCAGTTAGTTTACATAATAAAGTTTACAGTTAGTTTATAATAAATTCGTAGTTAAAAATAATTTTTTATATTTTCATTTATCTGCGAAAGGTTGCATAAATTAAATAATACTTTTAATCTACAATTATAAAATAATCTTGGAAACGAAAACTAATATTGCATGGATAATATTGAAATTTTAAGTGATAAACCTTAAGAAATTAATGTTTAAAATGAGTAAAAGTTAATTTACTCAATCAAGTAGGAGTAATTAATTACGACGAGTGCATTTTAATTCCGTTGCATATTTCATAATTTTTATTATTAAGTATGTAAATAGTTTAATATATTTAGCATATTTAATTATTTTTAATTATTAAATAATAATAATAATAACCTTTAATTATTAAATGTAATTAACTAAGATATTTATTACCTTTTAAGCATTAATTCTACTTTTTAAATAGGTAGGATATCTAACGGTAACTGTTTCGGTATACTGCTTGTAGTTCATAGAACTTAATTCATGATATGGTATTTTTTTAAGATTAAATGATATGTAAACTAAAAATCTTTTGCTTTATTCGCATTATAAGGACTTAAAAATAAATATCAGAATACTAGTTTTAATTCAGTTAGTTTACATGTTTTATTGGACGCATGTAGTTACTTCACTACGACATATATTTATTATATCCCGTCGCTCTTTTCGTTTATTCCAACAAATAAAGATATTTCGTGTCATTCATGTTGAACATCCAACTCGAAAATGTAAAAATTCATGATTGTATAAATATTTAACCATACATCGTAAATTTCAGTGTATAATTCATGATTTTCGAGCCCAAAATATAATTAAAATCTATTTACTCCCTAGAGTTAAATTTAAAAATTTTCTAGGTCAGTTTACTGCCAGCACATAAATGAATTAATATCTTAAAAAGAAACCTGAAGAAAAAAATATTATTTTAGATAATGTTCAGCGACGGCATCAATTTTATTAATAAATACAATTATTTATTAATAAAAAATAAATTAGTTATACTCGGTGGCGGTTCGCGTATAGGTACTGTGGAACTACAGCACCTCCTATATCCACTTGATATTATCGATAAAATTTAATATGAGTCCTTTTTCCTTTAATTCTCTCTATATACTTGTACAATATATAATCTTTAAGCTTAATATCAGTAATCATCCCCCAGTTTATGAGAAAGATACAAAACTTTTATTTGGAACTGTGCGCTTCACAGTTCCAGAGGCGTGGTTAGTGTTTGGCTGTTGTGCGCATGCGTACATAGGAAGCTGCACGCGAGGCTGCGAGGGAGAGAGATCACTGTCGCTCCCGCAGTGCCGACCATGTCGTGCTGGTGGAAGGTAGTTTTTTTTTTATTCCGCGTGTGTATGGAATGTTCCTTGTTCGTTCCCTTTTCTAGTTTAGTCGGTGGAAGGAATATGAAAGCGGTTTAGTTGTTTTTTAGTAGTGATCAGAAGATAGCGAAACGCAAGGGCTCTTTGATTGCCAAATCTGTTCAAACAACTCGCTGGAAGGGCGAAAAAGAAGGTAATTAGTAAAAACTAATTATGTATTTGTTTCTGTGTACATAGAAATTTAAATTAAGCACCATTAAACTACAGTGTTTTTAAGCGGACATTTTATTAAGTTATTATCTAATAATACTAAAAAATATTATCTGTATTAATATTTTATTATTTATTTGGTTAAACCGAATACGATTTTTGGGCACATTAAACCTTAAAAAGGCCGGAAAAAAATTTGTGGAGCAGCATCCCCACTAATTTTAGCTACGAGCTGCCAATGGTTATACTACTGTTTAACCATGATATGCTGTTCTAATTCCGATTTGTATTGTATACTAAATTTTGTATTTTTCTGCCATTGACGAACAACAATTACATTATTACGGTACTTGGATAAGGTTTTATTGTTTTTTTTGCGCTCTAAAATGTGTGCTTATCTTTACGGATTAGTGGATTGAAATTTGTCACATCGCAAAAATAATATGTGTATATATATATAAACATTTCGTGAGTAATTCAAAATCAACGCCCAGTAAAACTACTGAAGATAAATTGATGAAAATTTGTGTACAAGTTCTTACGATGGAAATGCACATTAAGAAAGGATGTTTTTAAAATTTCAATTTGATTTTTGATGCGCGTAATCTTCATGTAAATATTTAAAAACCAGTTTCTTAATTTTTTTTAAATTCGACGTGAAAGGGATGAATGTAAAAGATTTTCCAAAAATTATTACAAATTTTTTCCTTTTCGATCATACTAAACGATGTATTCACTTGATTTGGGCTTACAAATATTTTTTCAAATAAATATTTAAAAACCATTTTCAGGTTTTATGAATTTTAATATTTTAAGGGAAAAAATATAATTTTTTTTATTTTTGCCGTTTTATGCTACCGTTATTGAAGTAATCTTTATGAGATTTGGTAACATTGTGATGGTAATTTATATTTATAATTCCGACCATTTATTTCGCGAGCGAAGCCGGGACGGGAAATCAACTAATTAATGGGTCCTGTACTGATTAAACTGTTGCTCTGTAGAAATTACAATAAACTGATATTTTTTATAAATTGATGGGCTTTAATTTTTATTTATCATTATTATTCTCAAAAGAATGAGTTAAGGAACACAGGGGGGTTCAGATAGGAAGGGTTATTTAACCCTAACCGGCTAAGCATGCCCTGATCGAGGTGAGAAACGCAAGATAGTAAGTAGCCCTGGCGAAGTGTCGCAACAGGATGCTATTAGCATTATATATATATATATATGTGTGTGTGTGTGTGTGTGTGTGTGTGTGTGTGTGTGTGTGTGTGTGTGTGTGTGTGTGTGTGTGTGTGTATACACAAGAATATGGACTGAATTTTTCTATGAAATACTGGGATTTGAACTTGGAAAATTATTCTCCAAAAATAAGAGCAATGATTTAATTGTCGGCCTTAATTTATTCCTAATTTATTATTTCAAACATTTTCCAAAATAAAATTCACTTTATTCACCCAAAATTAATAATATGTTTATGCCGGTTCAAATAGAATAAATATTTGTTTGTCGCCAGTATTTATTGTCAATTGAAAATTACATATACAATTTTATCCAACATATTTATTCTTGACGCAAATAGCAAAAGAAACTTCGAGCGCTACCCGCGAGTTCATTTCATTAAAATAGGATGATTAATAAAAGAACTAATTAAAAATACAATATTTAACTAAATAAAAATACATGATTTTGGTAGCATCTACATTAAAAAAAGAAGTTTAAATTGAAAAATTAAGTTAAAAAAAAATACATATAATCAGAATGTAAAATTATTTAAGTTTATATTGAAATCAAATAAAATAAGATCCATAATCTTTTAGATTATGGATTTCTTTTAGATCCATAATCTAAAAGAAAATAAGAAAAAAATAATTTCATTATGAGAAATAAAAAAAATATATTGTTAGGTAACGTATGATAATAAAACAAGAAATATTTATAAGATAAGTCAACTGAATACTATTATGAATTTATACTGCCTTAGCATTCACAGTTTTATACGTGTAAATTTTTTAATGTTAAGTAGTAAATTAATTTATTTTGTTGTATGTTATTTATTACAATAATATATTAAATTTAATATTATTAATGTGGATTATTTTTGTCTTTCAATTTGTTAATTTAAAGTATATACATTGTGTGTCATCCATTTATCTATTTCTTTGATTAGATTACTATTTATTATTTGGTCGTTAAAATGACTGGTGACTTTGTTAGAAAATATACTGGCGTAATACGAAAATTGACGTTTGCAAACAGTTAATTTTGAAAAGAAAGTATTTGTTCCGGCTGAACGAGTATTATACGGTGTATTTTTAAATTCAAATTCATTTATATATTTGTTTATGTGTAGTATTACTTTCTTGACATATATTTATCTCAAAGTAGGTACTTCAAATTCTTCAAATTAGCGAGTACAGTGTTATAACCTTAGCAATATGAAGCTAATAAGCTCTATGAAGAGCTGCTCTAATTAAATATTTCTGGAGTATAAATATTTTATTAAGATGGGTTATATTTTCCTCTCCATATCTCGATTCTATATTGAATGAGTGAATGAGCATAAGCAAAATATATATAATTCTTATTTTTTTTTGTGATCTTTAATTTTGTTTATTTTGTAAAAAGTATGAATAAGGTATTTTAGTCTTGATGTTAAATACTGTACATCAACGTCCCACTTCATATGATGGTCAAATATAGTAATAAATAGTTTTTATCAATATGTTCTTTATTGGTTCGTTTTTTAAATTTATTATCATATTTTGTCAAAATGATAATTTAATGTAGATTTATACCTTATTTCATTATTTTATTTAGAGAAAGGAAAAGCCATATGTTTCAAATTATTGTTATAATATATCTGTTTATAGATAAAATTAAGTATTTAAAATTATGGAAATTCTCATAAAATTTGTCTTGACCAGTTTTTTGTTTTCTTAATTTTGTAATATAATTTTAGCTATCGATATTTTAGACATCATAACGTATTATTATTTGCATTAGTGCTCAAATTAGTATAACTGTATTATTTAATTAAGAACACAAGTTTAACAGTTTAGATCTGTAATCGATAAACCATAACCCACATCTCTTCTGATGCATTAATAAATGTATAAAAAATTACCGCTAGTTTAAAATATTTTTAGAATAAAAACCATCTTTTTTATTACGTACTCTATATATTTTATTTCCAGATCAAATAATTTAAAATATATACATAAAAGTAAATATAAATCAAAGTAAATAAAATAAATATACATTATATATTAGAAGAGTACTAGTTGATATTGCTATATTACTATGATACTGTTTGTTCAGTGACCTAGAAATAACTTTTTTCCTTCAAAAGACTATTTTTTTTCTTTTCTTTTAGTTTATTATCTTTTTCATTTATATATTAATACAACGGAAAAATTTATTTCATCTGTTCTCCCCAACAAAGTATATACGCTTGTCCATATACTTCACACACACACTCACATATACAGGAAAATTTATATATTTGTATGAAGACGGTTTTAAAAGTAAAGTAAATGATAATGAAAAAGAAAAATTATTCTGTTTGAATTATATTTATTTTTAAATGTAACTTTCTTTTAGCTAAATACTTTTAGCTCAACCCACTGGACATTCACAACACCGATCAGTAAATTGTAACAAGGAATTTCTTTCCTCAAAGCTATTTCTTTAGGTTTAGCAAACGATGAAAGTTGTAGGGAGATAAAGGGATGATACAGTAGCAATAGAAACCTCAATTTGACCTTCCCAACTACTATGGTATGAACTGGTGAAGAGCCCAAACCACAAGCAAGGGTGGCTTGGGTCGGGACGTGCTGATGACACAATGTTGACCCCAAATTATGCGAACGGGTGCGCTAAACATGGTGGGGTATGCGTAGGGAGCGTACCCGGGCAGGTATAGGCACAGGAACCCACCGGGTTGGTCTAGTGGTGAACGCGTCTTCCCAAATTAACTGATTTGGAAGATCAGAGTTCCAGCGTTCAAGTCCTAGTAAAGCCAGTTAATTTTACACAGATTTGAATAATAGATCGTGGATACCGGTGTTCTTTGGTGGTTGGGTTTCAATTAACCACACATCTCAGGAATGGTCGAACTGAGAATGTACAAGACTACACTTCATTTACACTCATACATATCATCCTCTGAAGAATTATTTAAACGGTAGTTACCGGAGGTTAAACAGGAAAAGAAAGGTATAGGCACAGGAATGGCAATCCTCTTGGGAAGGGGCACCCTGGCCTTCCAGAAGCGGAAGGTCAGGGAGTTCTGATGAGCCAGGAGGGACACTGACGGGGAGCCAGTAAAGGCCCTAAGCTAGGGCGGGCTTATTTGCCGCCACGGCTCACGGGTGCGACTGAGGTAACGTCTATTAGGAGAATGCCGATCATCTTGTGAGTTTAAAGACGGTATACAAAAGAAAAAGTTATGAACTGGCGAATTGCCTTAATGAGGCTGAATTTTTTTTGTCTGTTGCCACCTTATTTTCACTGCTGAGCCGTTTCAGAATACGTTTTTTTTCGGACCTTTTTAACAACTCAGGGGCAACCGGTAATCGCCTAGAAGACGCTGCCTCGGTGGCCCGTTTCAGTAATACTAGCCGTTGATATCTTGCCTTTTGTAAAATATTCAATAAAAGCTAAGCTACCCGCATCTAATAAATAGGAGCCTTTGAAATAAAAGGCACTGGATTTGCCTTCTTCAGTGTCAGTTTAATTATATTTTTTGAAACTAATGTAATGTTGTGACATACGGTTGCGAAACGGACAAGAAAGTGTTATGATAATATTCGTATGTAAAATGTACTATTATTATGATTAAAAACATTATTTTTGCTAGAAAAATAAATAAATTTGAAAGTTTTTCATCTCATGGACTTTGATAGATTAAATAAATAGATAAGATCAGAAATAAATTCTTGATAATAATAAAGGAAAAGAAGTTATTGTTAGATGAAATAAAATTAAACAACAGTTTTTTTGGAAAGGAAGTAATTAAAAAAGAATGTCGAAATAAGATTTAGGTTATTTAAAAACTTGAAAGAAAGGAAAGATGAGAATAAAGAGACAGAAACAAGAAAGAATTTAATCTAAGAAAAAAGTTATTCAAACCTAGGAACTAAAGAATTTGAAGTTTACAAATGAGAAATAACTAAGATGAGACGAGATTTCTTTTTTATTATTTGTAAAGAAAACCTGTATGGCGAAAATATAAATATTAATGATGTCAACCAAAATAACTTTGTAGTTATGAGTGTAATGAACGCTCTAAAATGTTGTAATAGTAAAAAAATATTAATACATAAATTAATTTGTTTTTGCCTAGTCTGAAAACTACTTAAGTTTTAATTTGATTGGCTTGAATGTTTATTTCTTTTCATATAAGTTTAATCATGAACTTTTCTTTAATCTTTGTAGGTGGTTATTTATTTGTAGATTGTTGGTAGTAATGACAAATTTTTCCACTTTTCTAGTTATTAAGAATGGTTTCGAGTATGTGTAGACGTGTTTTATATATATATATACATACTGGTGTTTCTAAAATCGTGGGCTGGCTATACTTTTTCGGTATCTACTTGTAAAACTAAACAAAAAATATCCTTAAGAAAAATGGGAATTTCTCCTTCATTCTCCTCCTGTCGGCTATTTTGTTATTTTTATATAAAAATTTATATCTCAAGTTCGGATAGATCACATTAATATTTTGTAAGCGTCTTGGTAATAAAGTTTTAAAATTTTCAAAAAAATGAGAACTTAAATACCTTCGCAAATTACAAAATGGCGGCCATGTTTATTTTTCAATCTATTGTATCTCCATAAATATTAGTTTTATCAAAATTTATGTTATTGCTAAAATATTAAACTTCTTCTATTTTAAACAAAATGACATTTTATTTTTTATAATCGGTTAACAAATAGTCTAGTTATGGGAGAAAATTGATTTGTAATTTTATGTAATAATTATTAGGTGTATTATTGTGAGAAAATTATTACTTAATTTGATTTTAATTTACAATACTAGAATTAACAATAAATAAAAACAATATTTAATCGAATTGAACATAAAGTGGAGGACATGAAAGCAGACACAAAATTACATCAATTTTCTGCCAGAACTCGACTATTTGTTAACTGATTTTAAAAAATAAAATGTCATTTTGTTCAAAATAAAAGGCTTAATATTTTTTTTACATAAATTTTAATGAAACTAATATTTATGGAGATGTACGCTGTTAATCTTAAATCGCTGGTGTCATAGTTGGTACATGCGCAAAAAATTGATGTTCAGAAGATAGACTGTGTTCTATGTATTATTTATTCAAATTGGTACTTCTTTATTGACATCTATAGTTTCCCCTCCACTCTTTCTCGCTGTACTACTCTATCTCTTCCATCATGAGCTAAAAGTAGATGATTATTATAGACTAGCTGAATAAGAATAAATCAGATATATTATCCTTTTTTGCTTTATTAGAACGTCGAGTATATTTAAACCACTAACATTAACTGCATAACTGTAATCATGAGAAGTTTTATTATTTTTCTTTTTGGCATAAATGATTCTTAAATGGTTCTTTCTTAACTGATTAATTAATGGTTCTTCCTCTTTGTAAATCTGGGACAGGTATGTTCAAAACGTTGTTTCAATACTTTGACAACCAGAAAATGAATACTCATGAACAATATTATAAACAATCTTTTTTATAATTTACTTTTAATCGCTGTACAGGCACGTAGCTAGGATTTTTCCGGGCTGATGATGATAAAATAATAATAATAATGAAAATCATTTTATATTGAAACTGTCTTTTATACTTTATTGCGTTTGAAAAATGTAAAGCATATGCTTAGATTTATTACATCATTTACTACGCAAAGAAGAATCATAATTTTAGTACATAATTTTTTTCATACTCCACATTTATACTACTTCACACACACATTTACACTCCAATAAAAGTTATGAATTATTAGAAAACTAGTCGTCGATTTTTCTTTCTCGCCATAATATCTAAAACTTTATCAGGATTAGAGATAATTTCGGGAGGTCTATAGCCTCCTTAGCCCTCCCGCTATCTACGTGCGTGCTATATGATTGACGAACAAATGTTTTAATACTATTTGTTTTTTTTTTTTAATTGTTAATGAGTTAAATCAAATTAAAAGTTATTCAATGAAAGCATTTATTTATCTTAATTTAGAATATATAGATTTACCTCAAAAGGACAGGAACCAGCAATATCATTAACAAGTAACAGAAATAGACTACCCAAAGTCTCAAAAGCAATCAACTTAATGGAAGTAGTCAGAGTTAAATTGGCCGCAGGAAAATCCAAGAGAGTTGAATATATATAGAATAGGAAAATGTCTTGAAGTAATGTACACTTACACTAGCATATACTTATATACATACACATGCGCACGTACACACGCAGGCACGCCCGTAAATAAATACATTTTTTTTTACAAACACACATCAAATAATTTGTTTTATTTCATATTTTTTCCAGAAAATAATTTCATTAAAAAGCTTAAAATTTTAAGTCACTAATAAAATTTGTTTTAAATTATTTTTTCTTTAAAAGATTACTTGGAATTGTTTTTATCATGACTGCCGAAAGAGAATTGTAATGTATTTAGGGTTTGTGTTTGTTCCACAGTAGCAGCTGAACGGCTGAAACGATTTAGATGTATGAACCCGCGTTGGAAGAGTGCCATAAACTGTATAAATATGTGTATATATTTATGTTTAAATATTTTTTTTTTTTAAATTATAAAACTGACACAAAAATTGACACTCGTTTGCTTTTTAGTTATCCTATGTTAAAAAACTCCCTTTCAGCACGCAGGAAGGCGGAGGTAGATTTCACCGGTACTAAGTAGGTATAAAAATGATTTTCACCTTAAAGTTAAGAAAACTTCAAATTTACTTGGTTGCATAAAAGGTTTCACATGTTTAGCATACGACAAGCCTCATCTTCTTACAATTCCAGCAAAAGTTTGGTCATCCCTTGATGTAACGGTTGACGTTAGGGTCATATCAAAAATTGTTTCAACAAAAGTTTTAGGTAATGTGTAGAGGACTAACGACCACTTATAACCAATTCGATACTGTGCCTCTTAAGAAAGGTATGATTTTTTTTTGTCTTCGAAACCCCATTTTTTCCACCCCCTGAGCCAATCATTGGTGATATCCAAAAACTTTACTTAGATAAGTTTTAGGGCTCTATTCTAAAAAATATTAGAAACTTTAAAGGAATTAAATATTTTACTTAATAAGAAATTTATAGCGATATTTTGATTTTTCAAAAAAGCCCCCCATTTTTCACCACCTTGATTCGATTTTGGCCGTTAACGAACTCGACCGATATTTTGGGTCGTTTTATTTTATGTATCAATTTGAAAGTGATTGGCGTAAAATTACGGCAGTTATCGTGTCCACAAGAATGTGATGTATATACATATATATATATATATAAATGAATGCGAGTATATAAACTTTTGTACTGACGATGGTTTTGGGGTCTGGGGGATATGAAACGCGAATATATGTCAAATTTTTCGGAAGTCGAATCATTGTACCCATTACAATAGGTAGCTTTCTTAGGAGATATAACAATGTATTTTAGCAGTCATGTTTTTTTTAATTTTTAATATTTATCTCTTGTTTAATTTGAATTCAAGATTATAAATGTAAGTATACGAGAAATTGCTCAATTTTAAAAATATTATATTTTTAATTGAATTGAAACAACTATTCTGAAAAATAAAATTATTTATTTGTTCTTGTTTTTTTTTTTTTATATTTTCGATTACATAAGGCAACTTAATAGTAAAATTTGGAAACCTCAAACTTTAAAAAAAAATATATATATATATATTAATTTACATTTTTACTTCCTTATACCAAGTAAAGGAAATATTTTGATCACGAAAAATTTCAGATTTCAACGGAAATATACATTTTGACTATCCCTGAATCCATTTTGACTAGCTTTGGCGTGACGTCTGTACGTACGTATGTACGTATCTCGCATAACTCAAAAACGATTTGTCGTAGGTTGTTGAAATTCAGGATTTAGGTCTTTTGTAACATCTAGTTGTGCACCTCCCATTTTGATTGCAACAGACTGAACCTGTGTCCAAAAAAAGCCCAAAATCCATAAAAAATTTGTATTTGGAGTTTTTCTTAGCTGCCCTCATTGAGAGCTTTTTGCAGTGGTACTTATTTTCATTGGTTCCGGAGTTATAGACAAATAAAATTTTAATTAATATATTTTGATCTTGCAAGGCACATCGGTGGATCGAATCAGAACCCATCTTCTTTTTTTAACTTCGTTTTTAATTAATTTTTATTTTTTCAACTTTTTTTTAATTTAAATATATTGATTTATTAATAATTATTAACCCGTGATTGTAAACAAATTTTTATAATAACTAATAATTAATAGAATTAATAAAAAGAAAAATATATAAAAAAATCAGAAGTTATTAGTGAAATAAAATTTTATGTACTTTTAAAAATGTGTACGAGTATATGTAATTTAATAGGCATTATTACATATGTGTATATGTAATAGATTTGGTGAAACATCTGATTATTTGATATTAATTGAAAATTATAATTTAGAATCGTATTATTTTTGGATTTTCTGGTTTAATTTTATCTACATTAAATCGATTTCTTTCTTTTTCTAGATTTGTGTGTCAAAACTGAAGACTTAAACATAAATAATTTTAAAAAACTAAGCCAGAAAAGCATTTAAATTTTTAAATAAATATATTATAATGTATTTTATAAATGTATTATATTTATAAAAATATAGTTAGATATTGAGATAGTACAACCAGTTTTTTTTTTTAGTAGCCTGTAAGTGGTAAATTGTATGTCACGCATTTTTCTTCAGTTAACATAATTCTTCATGGTAGTTTGTCCCAGAAACAATCTTTGTGATCTACCGTACATAACTGTTTATTTCTATTGTATCAAAACTGTACCAATACAATAAATAGAAGATATTTTATTTGTTCATTTCTTCTTCTCATTTTCTTTCACCTGTTGGGATAAACATTTCTTTATAAAAATGATCTGTTATTTATTTAAACGTTACTGTTGTAAATCCAATAAATATCCAGTAAAGATATTTTAATAAAAAATATATATAACAATAATTTCTAAATATAGTAATTGAAATAATATCTATGTCTTCCATACAAAAATTTAGAGGTTAATATATATATATATATATACATGTATCTTTTAAATAAATTTTACGTTTTTAGGTATACTTCATAAGAGAGCTTTTTTCTTTTTTTCTTCCTGTTTAGCCTCCGGTAATTACCGTTCAGATAATACTTCAAAGGATGAATGAGAATGATATGTATGAGTGTAAATGAAATGTAGTCTTGTCCAGACTGAGTTCGACCATTCCTGAGATGTGTGGTTAATTAAAACCCAACCACCAAAGAACACCGATATCCACGATCTAGTAATCAAATCCGTGTAAAAATAACTGACTTTACTAGGACTTGAACGCTGGAACTCTTCCAAATCAGCTGATTTCTGAAGACACGTTCACCACTAAGCCAACCCGGTTGGTTTCATAAGAAAGCTATGTATTGTAATGGATACAATGATTGGACATCCGGAAAATTTCAACATATCTTCGCGTTTCACATCTCCTTTAGGAAGATGTAAATTTTTTTGATAAGTTTTTTATATAAGTAAAGTTTTTTTATATCACCAACTATTGGCCCAGGAGGTGGACAAAATGGGGTTTCGATGACAAAAAAAATCTTACCTCCCTTAATAAGAAGAATATCAAATCGGTTTTAAGTGGTCGTTAGTCCTCTAAACATTACCTAAAACTTTTCTCTGACACAATTTTTGATATGATCAATCCTTACGTCAAGGGATAACAAAAATTTTGCTGGAATTGTAAGAAGGTGGGGCTGTATGCTAAACATGTGAAACTTTTGTTCACCTGCAACCACTATCGTATTGAGTAAATTTGAAGTTTTTTCTAAATTTTAAGATGAAAATTTTTTATCCCCTACTTAGCAGCGGTGAAATCTACCTCCGCCTTCCGGCATGCCGAAAGGAATTATTTTTTTGTAATATCTTTAACAGAAATACCTACTTTTTTAAGAGATTAGAAAAGTCTTCTATTTTATAGTTTTAAAGTTTGCTTACAATCGGTTGTATTTATATAAAACCTTATGTAAATTTTATCACACTCGCAATCACATGTTAAAGAATTTCCAGCGAAACAGTAATTACACAATAGTATTGAACTTTTGTGGCAAGCAGCCCATAAACTAAGTAATTATAAGCATTTAACAGTCCGTTTCTATACTACGCATCAACTGAGATTTTTAAACTTTAAAAGTAATAAAAATGATTTTTATTACTTGTACGAAGTAAAGGAAGTATTGTGATCGCGAAAAATTTCGGTTTTCAGATTTCAGCGGAAATATTCATTTTAACCATCCCTGACTAGTTTCGGCGTTACGTCTGTAGGTACGTATGCACTTACCTCGCATAACTCAAAAAGAATTAGCCGTAACACTTTTAGATATTGGATTAAGGACATTTGTAAAATCTAGTTGTGCAACTCCCCTTTTGTAATCGACTGAACCAAAAGTGTCCAAAAAAAAACCATAATCCAAAAAAAATTGGATTTGGAGTTTTTCTTAGCTGCAATAAGCTCTTATTGAGAGCTTTTTGCCTTGGTACTTATTTTCATTGGTTCCAGAGTTATAGACAAATAAAATTTTAATTAATTTATTTTGATCTTACAAGGAAATCAATTCGAATCAGAATTCATCTCCTTTTCTTTTTTTTACTTTTTTTAACTTAAATATATAGATTTATTAATAATTAATAAATTAATTTATTGTAAAGAAATTTTTACAATAAATAATAACAATAAGAAAAATATTAAAAAATATATTTGTTAATATAATAAAATTTTATGTACTTTTCATTTTAAAAAAATGTATATATGTAATTTAGTAGGGGTACAAGTAAGTCATGTAGTGTCCACATCAGATTTTTTTATTTATTACATACATAATTTATTTCTTTATTAATTTTCTCCTGTTAAAGATTTTTTTAAATATTTATAACAAATCTTTAGGAATTAAAAAATCTTACAAAACTGATGGATTGGAATTATTTGAAGTTAATTTATTTTTAAATTGTTGTCTATATATTCTTTTTTTAATTATATATTCTTTTTTTTTAATTTGTTATAATTTTTTAATAATCTTTAAATCCTAAATAATAAATAGGTTGGTCATATTTTAATTTTCGTTACTTAATTTTAAATTTCATTTTTTTTGTAATAAACAAATTACTGAGGTCATAATAGCGAAATCTTTATTTACAAATATATAAAGCCTACAGGTAATTAAAATTTCTGTTAAACTTGTCTGTTTAATCTTTAAAACTTTTTGTTGAAAGAGTAGTTTATAAGAAGCCTTTTACTTCTTCTTCTTCTTCTTTTATGAGCTTCAACTTTTTCATTTAGTATAAAACACTAATCCAGACCATCATTTAACTTTATTCAGTTTAACCTCATAATAATGTTTTTTATTTTTTATTTTATAAAACTGTAATTTTATCAGTGAGTTGTGCATTTTGTTTTTGCATTAATTCAAATTAGTTATTAAAATATTTAGAGAATCTTTTTTAATTAATAAATTATTAGAAAAACACTTCGATTTTTTTTTAATATGATCAAATTACTTTCAGAATATTTTTTTTATTTATTTTTTTTTTTAATTTTCCTGTAAAACGTCAACGAGAAAATAGTTTGTGTTAAATGTGTTAAAACAACAAAAAAAATTAACATTCTACATTGTTGCTTCAGTCTCCGTGGCAAAGTAGTAGCGCATCTGCCTTTCATCCGGAGGTTGGGTTCGAATCCCGGTCAGGCATGGCATTTAATCACACAAAAATGATTAATTCTAATACAATGAAATCGACCCTTTTTTTTTAAATGAATCATCACTGGTGATGAAAAATGGATTGTCTACAATGATATTTGAAAACCATGACGGTCGAAACGTGATGATTTAGTACAAACCAAGTCGAAAGCTGAATTGCATAAAAAAAAGATTATGATGTCAATTTGGTGGGATCACAAAGGTGTAGTGTGTTTTGAGCTGCTTCCAAAGAACCGAACGATCAATTCAGATGTTAACTGTAACTAAGGAAACTGGAAGAATTAGCCAAAAAAAAAAACGGCCAGAATTAACAAATCGCAAAATAATCGTGCTATTACACTACACTTTTTTGTTAACTCGTGAAAAATTATTGGAGCTTGATCAGAAAATGATATTACATCCCCCGTATGGCCTTGATCTTTCACCATCAATTACAATTTATTTCAAAGTATGTAAAACTGTTTGAATGATAAAACTTTCACTAATGATCATGACCTAAAATCACTCTTGGTTCAGTTTTTTACTGAAAAGTACTATGATTGCGGAATCATGAAGTTTCCAGAAATATGGAAAAACATTATTGGACAAATTGGAAAATATATAACTGATGGAAAAACATTCTACATATAAAAAAAATCGGGTGGGATTGTGTCGGGGCGCACGGCCGTTGGTTTAACGTGAAACAGTACAGACGTTGGATGAAGTTCCTCAAAGCTACAGACCGACCAACTTATATGTAGACTTAAATGGGAGAGCCACCATCGTATTTTTTTTTTTTAATAAAACTAAAAGTCTCCAAAGAAACATTTTAGTTCCTTCATTTGGCCAACTCTATAGATAAATTGGTCGGTCTGTATGTCAGCGAGTCACTTTTAGTAAATTGGATTGAAATAAAAACGAGACATTGACTGGGTACTAAATTTAATTTTAACATAATACAGATATTTAAGTAGTACATGATCTATCACATTCAAATCCATCTGTCACATTCATAAAATGTATAGATTCACCTTTTCATACATTTTATGAATGTTGCAGATGGATCAGATTTAAAGAGAGGGCAGGCCTTCAATGGATAACGCCAGAAAACACTGTAAGTTATGTGGGATACAAGGGGTTTAGAATGTAATGCTATAGACGGTTTCGCCACAGAAATTCTTCAGAGGAAAGAAATAGAGTTTCGTGATAGGAGCAGGGAACAGCAATTATAAAAAAAATAGGAAGAGATAGACCGAGACCCGGCTAGGGTGGATCTGGGAACGGCATAGCCGGACTTGGTTTCCCTCCCTGATGGCTTGAGGCAGGAAAGAGGCAAGACCGTGTCCCGGTTACTGTGGCGGGGCCCGGCAACGGCATAGCCGGGCCCGGTTATGTCGCCTTAGTGATTTTAAAGGATCCGCCCCCCTGGGTTGAGTGTTGCTTGAATGCCGATCCGACCCAGGGGAACAGGAGAGGTAAAAAAAGTAGTACATGATATTTATTTCAACTAATATTCGACACAATTATGTTCAACATTGGTCTGTGATATGAGAAGAGACATAAGGCATAAGCAGTGGTAGAGGTACTAGCGCCTTCGGCTTCGTTCACTGAGCGCGCCGTGCCAGCTTTGCGATGCTCCCGAAACAGTCTCGCTCGCTCGGCACCGGACATTGGGGTACCTGTGCGTAGCCCATAATCTCCCCTTTCCAATGATATGCGAAATGTATATTTCCGGTTGGCTTTTGTGCGAACTGAGGCTGATATATTGAATTTTTATTCTTTTTTACATGTTTACTTTAATTTTTTACACATAAATGTTGTCCAAAATACTTATAACTTATTATAACTTACATCGATTTGTTTCGGCAAACTCTAAACACAAACACAATCACCGCGCTATCACGTAAGCTAAACTGAATGGAAGTGAGCGAGAGCGCCAGTTTTGGCCGATCGGCGCTGTTCCCCCTCCCCGCCAACCCGCTTTCCACTGACGCAAACTCAAAGTCATATCGGCGATTTGACCATGTAAGTTATAAATTGACACCGCATTTACGTCTCTGAGACTAATAGTTAGGGAGTTATTAAGGCAGGACGATGTAGACCTTTTCGTTACGCTTCAAATTTCTGTTCTGGTACCGTATGTTTCGGCGTGATTTTAAAGACATTTTACGTCAAAAAAAAATTGAATTTTATTTCACCGAAATTACTTTCTTGCCAGTCCAATATACTGCTTCAGCTGAGCAAAATTATAATTTTATAAAATTGTGAAATTTTACAAAGAAAGTAGTTAATAAATCTGATTATAAATAAATAAAAAAAATTTAATAATATTTTTATTTTAATTTCTTTTCCACATAAATTGATTTCACATGAAATAAAAATGGAAAATGGAAATAAAAATAGAATAAAAATGTGGAATTTCTTTTCCGCATGAAATAAATTTTTGCTTTCTAAAATATCAGTCGGTAAATTTTTTATTCTTGTAAATTCATATCATGAGTCAATTTGAAGAGTCACAGATTCGTAACGTTAATTTAGAATACACTTATACTTTAGTTATTAATATTATTAAAAATTCTCTTATTATATCTTTTAAATTTTAAATGTAAACGAGAAAAGTGTGTTTTAATTTGATTTTGCTTTAATGTTATGCGCGCGCGTGTGTGTGTTTGTTGGGTTCTTTCTTTCGTTGTGTGTTTAACTAAGCTAGAACAAGAATGGAATTTCCTCCCCAAATAATTATCTGGAAAAAATTAGAAGGATTGTAGTTTTTTAATTAAAATTTAGGAAAGTAAAAAGTAATTAATCATTTTAATTATTTCCAGAGAGGTCTTTGGGAGAAGAGATTCCCTCTTATTTAAGTAGTATGATTCATTTTTTAATTCTCCTTAGAAAATATTAACCAAATTACTTTCATGATTTTTAATTTATAAATATATATTTTATAAAATAAGATACACAAATATAAACAGAAAGATTGAATTATCAAAACATAGATCTGTAATTTTATTACATAATGTAATTAGATTTTAATTACCTTTGGTTCATTTAATTTTTTATATTTTATTTTTATTAATTTGTTACGAGATTAAGTAATTCAAATCTATTACAGGATCGAAATATAAAAAAATAAATAAATAAATTCGATACATATAAAGTAAAAAAATGTTATTCTTATAATTTTTATTCTATACTAATTACATTTAAAATAAAATTTAATTAATTTTTTTTTTTTAATTAATAGCCAAATGTAAGCCAGATTGTTTTCGACATTATTATTATTATTATTATTATTATTATTATTATTATTATTATTATTATTATTGCTACTTCTACTACTACTACTGCTGCTGCTGCTACTACAACGTCGGTGAAGTTGACAAGTCGTTGTAATATGTTGTTGATAACCTGTTATTATCGTTCAAATTGCCAATTACCAGCTAGTCCATGTACCTACATTGATCTAACATCATGTCATCTTATGATCTGTACAACCAAACAACGAAAGGTAATGATTATGGCATATAAGACTTCCGGCTTTTTAATACTTTATTTAGGTCAAAGTATTTTCAGTTCACCCATACAGATCCGTGTGTAAATTATTATTTTTAATTCAGATATGATTATGGTATTATTTTGATCAAAATTTTTAATTGAATTTAAATTTTATCTTTACTTTTTTACTAACAGTTTTGTTAATAATAGACCTTGCTCATTTTGTGCTGTAGTTGAGTTAATAAAGTAAAAATTAAAATCAATTCTAGAAAGAAATTGATGGTAATTAATTGTGAAAGATTTAGCTCCAAAAAAATCTTTGTGAATTAGTGATTTAACACCATTTAATTAGTTTTTTTATAAATACCGTTACAAGAACACCAAATCAAGGAGGTACTTAAAAAAATTATTTGAATGAAAAATATAAAAAAATAAGTTTATAAAAAAACCAATAAGATTAAGTATTTTATGTATTGAGAAAATCATGATGCTTTACTCTACTAGGAAAATGGTTTCACAGACAGTTAGTAGTCTATAACGATTTTAACAAGTAGCCACTGAAAGACAGATTGGAAATTGTGAATGCCAGGAGTAAAAGAATGCCACCAAGGTTTAGTGATATAACTTCTGCTCTTCCTTAATTCTTCCATATTATATTCTTTATATCATTTCAAGGAATATCCTTGAGAAACTAAACTAATGGATTAATTTCTTTTAATTTTGTATTACCCTTAATCAAAAGATAATCACTTTATTATCAAACAATTATTGATCTTAATTGAATATAATTAAAAAGGAATAGCTGTTTATCTATAAAATTATATTAACTGTTTTTAAATATATCCATCAAAATTATAGTTTCCAGTGTTAGACGTTGGCTCATTGAAACGAGATGAAGAAAAAAAGCATCTCTATTTCCTGGTGCGAAGAGTATTTAGGGTTAACTATCACAGTAAAATCTGTATGAGCAACTGTTTCTCTACCATTGGTAGATTATCTACCATTTCTCTCTACAAGAAATTGAATTCAATTATTACTGAAAGTGTATAAAAATCAAATAATATTTTCATTTTTCATCCCCACCATCCATTGAAGTATAGTTGAAGAAAAGTGACTGAAATGACATCTCCTGGTTGTTCATAAATAGCCATGATTTTTTGAAAACTAATATGCATTAACTATTTCCTACCATAATTCCAATAAAATTATTAAATTTTATAATCTAGTTTTCTTCTCGAAAGAATTTGACTTGCTTCACTTTTGTTTGAATCACCAAACTGAAGTACCAATTTAATGCCTGGTCAGTGGTATTTTGAATATATTTATTTGGCTCTATCTCTTTCATGATAAAAATTAATTTTTTTCCAATTACAACCTAAAGATGTATTCTGTCATAAAATTTTTAATAGGAATTATTATAAATATTAAAAAAAAATTGTTCAACTTCATTAAACTTTGTTCTTTAAATATCTTTATCTTAAATGCAAGAAGTATTAAGGAGACTCGAAGAGAACATGAAAATACTAAATTTAACTGGATTTAGGAAAAGGAACTGGCTAGAATGTTGCATGACAAGAAGGTGTTTATTAGAGGATGCGATAGAAGTCTTGATGAATGGAAGGAAAGAGGAGAAGGGGACGCATTGCTTCCTCCAAATAACTAGGGCCTCGGTAGGTGCATTCCTGCTAGCCCAAAAGGCATTAGCATTGAAAGGACTTCAGCAAACGGACTGAAGGGGAATCACGCCAGGAGTACAAGGCTCAAAGCTTAGTCTCCCTCGGCCAGACCCAGTAATTAATAATTTTCATCCTGGTCTGTACGGATAGGAACGCAAATCACCAAATCCGTCCATACATAAAACTTAAAATTAATAACCACTGCTAAATAACACCCAATAACCCACCCGATAATAGAAAGATACAGTAGCAAGGGGCATTGTCCAGGCTCTTCAATCTGTAGGGAGAAATAATAAAACTCCTGCCATTCTTGCATTCTGTTCCATTCTGAAGAAAAGGAAGAGGAAGGAAGAGATTTATATTGATGGATGGGATTATGGAAAAGGAAAATATGCGAAAACAAAGAGGTTAGCAAAAAATAGAACAAGGTGGAAAGCAGCAGTTATGATAGAACCTGCCCTAATGACAAAACACTATGATAATGACTGAAAGACATAGCTTTGTATTTTTTTTCTTTATTGATTCCATTTTATTATATTTTTTGTGTTATTCATTTTTTCATATATATGAAATTACTTATCTTTTTTGATTATTATTGGTCTGCATTATCTACGAATTATTGTGTTACTCAGATTATATTATATATTGCATATGTTCTTCGTATTAAAATTAAATTAAAAAAATAGAGTTGAAAATAATAATAATATATATTAATTTGAAATTTTCTTTGTTACAGCCTCAAGTATTTTCTCTAACATCGACAAATGGAGTAAGAAGAAGGCAAGATTTAGGCCAAAATGGGATAGAAGATATGATACAACTCTCGTAAGTAGCTTATCTTTATTGTTACACTTACTTGACTTGTTTAATGAAATATATTTCTGTGTATTTCTTTTGCTTTCTACTTTATCCTTTCATCTTTATTTTTACATTTTTATGCCTTTATCAATTTTTCTTGATATTTATTATCATCTTTCCATGTAAGAATATTGTAGAACTACATAAAAATTCAGAAATTTAGTAAAAAAAAAATCAGGAAATATTCAGGAATTTTATTGTACTGTTAAATTTATTTAAACCCCACAGTTTTCAAAGTTACATAAAATACAGCAAAGCCAATAATTTTGATTTTTAAAATATGAAATAAAAGTAATGTTTGCTATATAGTTTTAATTAAAACTAAATTAAAATAAATCCATTCTTTTAAATTTAGTTTTCTGTAACAAACTATTGTGAAATAATAACAAAATATTATATACATTTACTTTGTAAACAATAGTTTGTTGGAAGTTTCAATAAGTATTTCAGATGAGTTGATTGTGATTGTATATTTTATTTGGCATAGTAATAATGGGTACGGTATTGAAGAAGAAACCAATCCAGCTATCAAATCAGAGATATCCAAATGTTCAGATGTTTGTAGATGAACAAACATCTGAACAGAATTTAAAATTTGTGGTGATTGTTAGTCGAGTAACTTTCCTAACATTTTGCTACATTTCCCAGTAGTTTTCCAATTGTTTTTGCACAAGTAATTCATATATATTATATACGAGTATTTGGATAACAAGAAATATTTGAAATTTAAAACTAGATGGCTATTTCAATCTTTAAACAAACATCAGTAAATAATGCAGGAATTAATTGTATATATAAAGTGTTAATAAAGTACGGGAAGCCTTAAATTATTTTTTAAATGTTAACAGAAAAACTAAATTTAACAAATGCAGTACTATTTCGAAGTAGGAACCTTGAAACAATCCTCCTATGAGACCACCTCACCTCAATCTCCCTTAGGAAGCAGCACAAGACTTTTTATATGGAAGGATAGGATTCCAATACGTCATTTTAAAGGGTCCTGAAAAATAGAAATTGATGTTTCAGACTTGGACAATCCTAACCAGACTATTAATATTCTTCATAGCTAGTTTAAAAAGCAGCCTACACTATCTCTTAAATAATCGACAACTATGAAACGCTAAAAGAAAAAAAAGTAAAATATAGCAAATCCTCCTACCTCATAACAATATATTTTTTAATATGAGATCACTATTTGGAATGTACTGTAAGCCACTTTTGAAACTAGTTATAAAAAATTAAATTAAATGACTGCCACTTTGTTAGGATTATCAATGTCCAAAGACATTTTTTTAACACTTTCAAATGATATGTTAAAATTTTAGAGATGCCTCAGTGGAGACTTGCAGGTATGTGGTCTTGTACCAAAAAATAGATTGTTTTGAGGAAGGAGCAACTGCTAAATTTATTTTTTTTTACTCTTACTCTAAGAACACAATTAGAAACAGTTAATTTTTTTTTGTGTTTTGTAAGTATTCTTTATTCATCATTTAACACAAAAAAAATTATTATTTTTTAATTTATTTATTTTTGGATGTGATATTTTTTAGTGCCTATTCATGACTGCTTAAAAATTGAAATGGTTAATTAGTATTGAATTTAAAAAAAAAAAGCTTTTTTTAATGGTTTGAGAATAATCTTGTTTACAAACTTATTTCAATAACTGTTTAATGCAGCTCTTTTTTTGTATATAGATTAAATATTTACTTTTGTATGTTAATTTCATAGCTTCTTTTACCACTCTCTGTAACAAAATACATTATATATATATATATATATATATATATATATATATATATATATATATATATATATATATATATCATTAAATAGGATTATTGTTATTATATATTACAAAGGATTTGGCTCTACAATAAGTTTTTTTGTTAATTGGAATAATGGAGTATAAACAAGTAGAAGGAGTATTATATGATATAAAGAATGCTGAAGATATTCCAGACAGTAGCTCATAGAAATGGAAAGGGATAATAGAAGTCCCCCTTTCAATGAGGGGTGTATTTTCTCACTTCTCCTTTCAGTATACAATGTATCAATCTATGATTATGAAATTTGTTTATTATAATATGGCCTTTACTCTGTAAAAAATAACAACATAAAAATAAATTTATTTATTAGATAATTTTTTTAAATTAATTTCCTTGTTTTAATTTATAAATTCTTTTTATCTTTAATGTTTTAGAATTGTTATTTTTATTCTGTTTAAAGGGACCTCAATGAAGCATCACTATTATGGAATCTCAAAATAAGATATGATAAGGAGTTTATATATGTAAGTTCAAATATTTATATATGTAAATTATTTTATTCAAACTACGGTACTCTTTAATTTCAGTTAGTTTTTACAGTTTCATTTAATATAATTTTACACCCTAATTAGCATATTTTGTTTAGTTGTTCCTTATTTCTTTACACTATTATACATTAAAAAAGAAAGATGAAATAATAATTTTTAGAATTTATTTTTTGGGAAAGAAACTTGACAACCCCTGGTGAGTGTGCAATAATAAAAACTGACAAAATTCACCCCCATTAACTGAGAAACTTTAAATGTATGAATATAAAAATAAAAATATAAATGTTTTATAAATTTATCCAAATCCCATTTGATAAGCTATTATTCCCAATTTCTTCTTTTATAACTTTGAATAGATTATCACCAATATCTCATAAAATTTAGGCATGGGGAAAACAGTAAAATACTTGATAACTTGACGGACTCTTATCCCTTTTGTGGATTGGATAACCGATCCACAGTGGGTCTTTATATTTTTGTCTGTGGATAGGTAGCTTGGGTAATAAATTGAATTCCGTATCGGTTTAGACCACAATTCTGAAGAGACAATGACTAAGTAAAACAGTTTCTTTTTAGATTCAGCTTTCTTATGAGGTTGCCTGAGATCTTTACTTTCTTATCTACGGTTTGATCAAAGAGCAATTGGTATCAGAGGTGCATATTATCTAAAATCAAGTTTCCTGTTAGTTATTTTAAATCTACATACATCAAATTCACTGTCACATTGCATATATATATATATATACAGCTAATATAATATTGTTTAAATTGTTAGTAAACTAAATTTTTAAAATTCTTTTATTAATTTTCTTCTATAATATTCATTTTTTTATCGTGCAAAGTACGAATCTAATGTTAAATTTATGTAATAATCTTTAAATTTAATTTTTCTTATTTCCAAAAGTAGAATTACTGCTTCTTGTTTATGGATTAATATTTCATATTGTATTCTTTGTAGAGCTCCCTGTAATTGTATATTAAACTTGCACCCTTAATCCAGTACCCTTAAAGAAGGATAGAGCATTATTTCTGTTAAATTAAGAATACTGAAACTTCTTTTAGGTAGTAGATAAAACATAATATTCTATCTATTGATATTTATTCCCATTTTGTTCTCAATACTTGTTCCGATTTGGATGCTTTATAAATTGTGTGCAATTGTCTACAAGTTTCATAAAATTGTACATAAATCACACTCAAAACATCCTAGTGATTTATTTGCATCCTCTTTGATATAGTCGATTTCATCAAATTCTACTCATGTTTACCATGTTTGATACATATTGACTGACCAACCCAAAATTGACAGTACTGTTATTACATGTAATTAATTATAAAATGAATCCATCAGTTTATTTCAAATGTAACCGATCATTTTCTCTCAACATCTAAATTTCTATCATATTTTATTAGACATTAATAATAATTTTCAAGTACTAAAATTAAATTATTTATTCATTTAATTATTCATATTTTTCGTGTTTTTATTTGTATTTTAATTATTCATTTTATGAATTATTTTTTTGTATTTTCGCAAATTTTTACTTTCCCATGTATATGACTACATAATAATATATATAACATGAAGTATAAAAATACATATGTTTGTATGTTGACCTATTTTTCGCTTGACATCACTGACAATATGGATTAATCTGGCACAATGATTTCTGTATTTAAATCACTGATGTCATTTAATTTTGGTTAAAATCTTGGTCAAGGGGCAGGAAGGGATTGTCCCTTAGGTAGCTAAGATACTTTCTGATAGTTTTTGGTCTTATTCAATCCACCACAAAGGCGTGGGATCATATTTTTTTTTTTTTATTGGTTTCTGGACTCAAGTTACATTATTGCATTGATTAGATATGATTCCATTATGTTGGTACAAATTTGGTTATATATTTGAGCAAATTCATAGGAGCACGGGATAATAAACCTAATTTTTTCTTTCTTTTTTTTTATTCAAGTAGGCTTCTTTGGACCATGAGATTCAATTAATTAATTCATTTTGGAAAGTTTTTCATCCTTCCACATTTTTATCATAATCTTTCTGTGTTTCTCTTTCTTTCTTCTCCAAGTTGTTCCAGTCTGATACTTTGTTTTCTCCTGAAAACCTGCTATTCTTTATAATTTGTTACTCAGAGGTTATTGTTGTTTGTTGTCAGCATCAGTTATTCAGAGTTCATTTAAATCTTTCCTTGTTTCTTGAAACCAGTTATTGTTGGTTTTTTTGTTACAGAGGTGTATGAAATTTTTTTTTCTGATTGTTTGGTCCATTCTTTGTAGATGCCCATAGAATGGAATTCTTTATTTTCCGATAGTGTCTGTAATATTTTCAATGTGTGTATAATAAATAGTCTTACTTCACTAAATAGTTGAATTTATCAACTTTTCTTATTTTTCCGTATTTCTTCTCATTTTTTTGGGGCTTGCTTTAAATTGGTCATATATCCAGTCTTTTCAAAACAGATTTGCAGTCCTGCTTTTTCAGCTTGTTCTTTGAGAATATTAATTTGATGGGTGGCTGTTTCAACTGAGTCGGAGATGATGGCTAGGTCATCTTCAAATGCTAAACAGTAAATAGTTAAATTCTATTTTATGTAGCCAAGTGTTATGTTATCATTAAGGAGAAGTACTTGTAATTCCTTCTCCACTCTCTGAGTACTTTTTCAAGGACACAATTGAAGAGAAGCGAAGACAGTCTATTACCCTGTCATACACCTGTCTTGATCTCAAAGCGATTTAAGATTTTTCCTCAAAATTTCGCTCTAGAATGTGTTACGATTAGTTGAATTAATTTTCTAGTTTTGCTGTCAAGGCTAAATTCTGCAAGGATATTGAAAAGAGATTTTCTATCTATGGAATCATATGCTTTCTTGAAATCAACAAACAAGATGACATATTTCTAGCTCTTAATTTTAAATTTGTAATTAATTATTGACTTTAAGTTGAAGATTTGTTCGGTGCAAGATCATCCTTTCCTAAATCCATTTTGGTATTCAACAATTTATCTGTCAAGTTATTTCTCGGGTCTGATCAGTAGGGCTTTTCACAGAATTTTGTAGGTAACTGGTAGGAGTGAAATTCCTTTGTAATTATTACCATCTGCCTTGTCTCCTTTCTTATGTAGTGGATCAATGAGGGCAGTTGTCCAATCTGATGGGATTTGTTCAGTGTTTTCAATGATTTCAGTTAGTCTAGATAGTGTTTTGGGACCACTGTGTTTCCACATTTCAGCTATTGTTGAGTCTTTTCCCATAATTTGAATATGTGACAGTAGATACCAGGTGTATTTTTGTGGTTAGGATTCAACTAGCTACACACCTCAGGAATGGTCAGCTTGAGTTAATACAAAACTAGACCTCATTTATATGTCATATGCATCATCCTTATCTCACTGGGCCTTGGGGGTTGCTTACTGTTCACAAATTAAACAGATTGAAATGTAAACATTAGAAATAGAATAATGTAATATCATCTTAAACATTAGTTTTGTTTTGTATTAAATTGTTAGCTTTTAACCGTAACACCGAAAGGATTTTTATATATCATAAAAATATATGCTATCCCTTAAATATTCATCAGTGGGGATATCTCTTTATTGATTTAAAATACATGCTACCTGTTGAAAAGATTTCTTATCTCTCATTATCCTATATAACAGATAGTATTAGGTCATGATGATGGGTAATCTGAGTTAGAAATTTTAATTGTTTAAACACTTTTTAAGATAACTTTTACACTTTTAGCTACGTAAAATGATACTTCATAATCTTTATTCAACAGTTATTTTTATGTCTTTAATTTGATTTAAAAATGTACATGAAATATTATTCATTTATAATACTTTGTGCATTTCATGTGTTTAAATGAATTCCTCAATATCTATTGATGATGATTGATTAACAATCAATTGGAAGCTAGTTTAAGATTTTAAATATTATTTTCTGTAAATTGTCTTTTTAGATTTTTCTGGTTTTTAAATATATATGTATTTCAATCATTTTTTAGCATAGCTCTTTGTACAAAATTTTAATTTAAATAATTCCTTTTATTTTGTTGAAAAAAAGATTATTCATAATAAAAGTAAAAGAGAAAATGATATTGATACAAAAATATGCCACAAAATCTAGATTTTTAGAATGAATTCTAATTATAGAGATAAATTATTATAAATAATATATTTATATATATTGTATATATAAATATATATGTAATTTTGTATAGAATAACAACCTATACCTTTTAATTAAAAACTAGATTAAACTTAACTTATTATAATGTTTGTATTGTTAAAGCAAAAACAGTTAGGTAATCCAGTTGTGCGTACTTTTAATGTATTTTATAATGAAGATCATTTTGCCGAATTTTCATCAAATTTCTTATCCTGTAACAACGTGAAAAGGAGGCTTATGTATTTTAGATATTTCTGTAAATTTATATATGTATGTATGACTTAAGGTACCTCTACAGCTCTAAATAACTGAACCAATTTCCATAAATTTAGAGTTGTTACAACATCCATAAAAGACTCAAGAATGACAAGGGCGAGATACAAAACGTTACATCTATAGGTATTGAGTTACGGATATAAAATTTTGGCACAGGCAGCTGACACATCAGCCTATCAGTTTTTAATTTACTGTGTACCAGCTTAATTACTTTCTGTGCAGTTTATTGGCATAATTAACTTAAAAACATCCACAATATGTGAGGATTTCTTCTAGTTGCATTTTTTTATTAGAATAAACATGTATTCACTCTCAAAACTGACATACATTTTTTAAAAACTTTTTTCTTTTATTTAATTTTACCCTTTACTATACTTCTATTACATGCACAATTACTGTGTATTGTATTTCATTCTAAAGGGTTTATTTATAAGAAATTAAATGTTAATTTTAATAATGTATAAAACTGTTAAATTCGTAACTCTGAGAAAAAAGTATCAATTCATATATGATGCTGATGAACAAATAAAACTTATTAAAGCAGAGGTATTTATTAGATGATAGAAATTAAGATTATTTTTAAAGTATAAAAAACTTCAGGTAAATAAATTAGTTTTTTTTTTTTTTTTATAATTAGATTATATTTATCAGTGTTATGATTAAAATCTGTCTTTTAAAAGTATAATTTCTAGTATTCTTGAATGTAATGTAAGAAATAATTTTGAACAAACTCATTGCACCGTATCTTTATTTATTTATTCTTTATTAAATTTCATTAATTTTGACTAATTTATTAATTGTATGAAATAAACAACAGCTAGTGTAGAACATTCCTTTGAAGTGTGTAGAGTATTTAATGAGACGACCTAGATAAAGTACAATGCAGTAATGGGCAATAATGGACAACAAACCAATGTGATGTGTGTGTGTGACTTTATCCTTCTCCTTAATAAATTGAACACAGAAGAACAAGTGTTTATAATGGTTCAGATCAAAACAAGCTTGTTTGTTTTACGTTGAAGTTAAACTTATGATGATATCATCTGGGAGCCTTCAAGAATTTCCAAAGATGCTCATATCCAGTACTTTAACCGTTGCATATATAGTAGACTGAAAAAAGATTTGAAGTACATCCCATATCACATTCTATCTACTTGTGTTCTCTTCCTTCAATCTGTTTTATAAACAGAAAATATCCTGTTTCTTCTCCAATATCTTCTATATTTTACTCAAAGTTCATTTTTAGAGTCTAGACTTTGTTAACTTAATCATAGAATGATAAAAAGAGTTAACAAAATGACTACCAGTGTCATCTATCACTAGGTCAATAGCAACCAAACACTGTATTTTTTCTTTCACATTATTAGGGTCAAAGAATTGTTAATTAATTGTTTGCTTCATACAATTATTAATCATAATTTTGAGATTGTACTAAGCATCAATTTAAAAAAAAGAAAAAATCAATAACAAAAAGATTGAATTTTTTATCTATTTCAGGGCTGAACTCAAAGACAGAATTTATTTTTAACCAGGTTCAATAAAAGGAGGAGGTTCTTAATCCGCCTGTATATTTTTGAAGTCTGTTTTTTTATTTTAATTTTATACAAGAGAATACATAAATAAAACTGTTTGGCTGTAGTATATTTAATATTTTGAACTATTGAAAAAATACATTTACTTAAAGGCAAATAATCATTACTGTTAAAAGATATTTGTCATGCTTATTTAAAACTTTAAGTCTTTGAATTGATTTCTTTGTAAGTTTCTTTGATGTCAGAGATTTATCAATGTACTTTAAAAAAGTTAGTTAGTTAATAGGTAATGGCACATCACAATTCGTCATTGTCACCAGCATTTTGCCTATTTCCTAAACTAAAACAAAATAAAATCCATAGGAATGCTTTAAAAATATCACTTTACTTCCTAAATTATTGTCTCTGAGACACTAGAGATAATTTTTTAATTATTAACTACTTAATTTTAACTTTTGAAGCAACCAAAAGAAACGGATAATGTACAAAAAGTAACAAAAGATTCATGAGTCATAATTTATATCTGTATTTTTGGCTATTAACAGGAGTCCCAAGCAATACTTCAGTGATAGTAAGGGAGAGTAGTACCGACTACTCGGTAGACTCCACAAATTACTCATCAGTAATATTTAGTAAATTTAGACTAAAAAGAATTTATCTATAATAAATTACCATTAAAATAAGAATTTATTTAAAAAAACTTTGATTACAAATTTTATTAATTAATTTTTAACCCTCAGATGGAGATTCCCACCAAATAGAACAGCTCCAGCCATACCCCCAACTATCCCTACCGTTTCTTGCTTTTTAGTCATAATAGTAGTCATTCTTTTCCTTACAATGTTAAGACCTATGAAGTGGTTACAGTCCTTGGCCTTTAACTAGATAAATGCATGAAATTCATTGCCACATTGCAAGAACAAGAATGAATTCAGTAAAAGCATAGATGAAATTTTCAACCAATACCTACAGTTGTAGAGACATAAAACAAATCTATTTATTCCCAAAATCTATATTGTCTAGCAATTTTTTTTTTTTTTTTTAGTTTGGTATATCATATACATATAAACCTAAAAATTCTGTAACAAATCAACAGTTGAAACTAGTTAACTATACACCCACAGATAATGTCTGTTGCTTCAAAATTTTTAATGTTTCTTTCCTACCAAACACATATTCTAATGTAATCTTCACCTTATGTGGATAAACCAAAATTCCACATTTTTAATAAAAAATTGTGATATTTAAAAAAAAAACACAATTTTTACATAACTTAAATGTGAAGTATCATCGATAACTTTCATCTTTTTTAACCAATGATTGATTTGCCCAAGACATATCATCAAATGGTTGATCCATGGCTATCCATTTTTTATGCAGTTTCTGATAAACGGATGAAATAAAGCAATGTTTAAACAATGATTTACTATAACAATGAAAACTAGTACAAACATTTCATATCATAGATCACCAGTGATTTAGATGGCAACTGACAAGTTATTACGAAAGAAGATTAAAACGCACTAAAAATTAAAATTATACTAAGTACAAGTAGTATGTTAAGATTACTTGATCCTTATAAAATTATAGAGTATAAGAATAGATGTTTTGATCATGCACAAAAACAGTCAACTAATAACAACTTCTTCTAAAACCACAACTGCATTTTAATAAAGTAATAAAAAGATGTTTCTGTTAAACATCAAAAATCATGCTTAATGTATTTTATTTTTCTTTTTTCAGACTTATGTAGGAAGTATATTAATAGCTGTAAACCCTTATAAAATGTATGATATGTATGGCCTTGATGTTGTTAAGAGATATGAAGGTCAAATTCTTGGCACTCTTCCACCGTAAGTAAACATACCAATTTTCTACCATTATAATTAATAGTTTATTTATTTAAATATAATGATATATAGTATCTTATTTGTAGTGATATATTGTATTTTATTTGGTTTGTAGATACTAGCCAAGTATTGGTTTTATTTTAAGTTAATATATTCACTACTATTTCTGTGCTGGACTAAAAAGATTGAATTTCACATAAAAATGACTGTACCCCTGGTTTCAGGGCTGAGATAATTTATTTTTTATGTCATATTCATGGCAAATATGAAAGTAATGGTTTTGTAAATTAGTCTGTCACTTTTTAAAAACTCATCATATGTAATTATTCATAAATCTTTCTCTCAGGTCAAATATTTTTTTATTAATATTCCAGTATTTATTTTATCATTAAAATAACAGTTATTTAACTATTTATAAATTAATAATTTTACTTTCCTGTCCATCACTGTAGCTGTAGAAGGGAAAGTATTGTAATCAGTCCAATTTGGGCATATGCGATTTTCACCAGATCTTGACGTTTTGACACCTAAGGAACCAAAAAAAAACCAGATGGAAATTTTCTAGATGTTTGTATGTATATGCGCACGCACGCATGCGTGTTTGCTGTTTCATACCTTATATCTCTAGAACTACTGGACTAATTTTGACCAAACTTGTTCAGATTACATCTGTATGTGGGGAGCATTGATGTAATTAAATTTTCAAATTAGAAGGTCAAGGGGCTGAGGTCCTGAGCAAGGTGACCCTCAGCATCTCAAGATTTCATCTAATTAAGGTCTTATTTTTCTTAGGCACATTTGTTAATTAAAAAATAATAATAATAATATTTGCAAAATTTTTTCTTTCATAATTCCACCCCAACCCAAAAAAACGCTCTAATTAGTGGCTAAGTGGGTATACTGTGTTAATGGTACCCCCTATCACCACAAGGAGTGCTAGTGTAGCACCGACATACAGCTGCATGAAAAATAGTATATTTAAATAAAATTATAAATATTTTAAATTACGTTGTGTGTGTAAGCTGTGCATCAGAAAAAAGCTGCAAAACAGAAAAGTCCTACAACTATGTTGTCAGCTTTTTTATTTTGTAAACAAAGCATTTAAAAAAAATGTTATTGTATTTGCACATATAATATACATTTTTTATACAGCATTTATTCCTTCTCAGTTATTTATAAAAATTAAGCTGTTTATAAACAAGCTATAATATACTTAACTTCTTAATATTGTATTTTTTTGGTGATATCCTTTTTCATTTCACTGATAAATAATTTAATTATGTAGATTGAACTTGGTAAAGAATATTTTATTAACTTTAACTGTAATTTGTATATATCTAGTGTTTTGGATTCTGAAAATAAAGAAAAAATATCAATTCTTTCATATAAAGTAGAATATAATATGTGTTAAGTGTTCTGAACATAATCGTTTCTTTTATCTACTATGTTAAATAAATCAAGTGAAATAAAATGTTTATTTGGCATTTTTATAATTGTTTACATTATATTCTTTGACTTTCTTTATTTAAAAAAAAATATTAAAACAAAGAAGAAATTAGATCATATTTCTTATTTTTTATGGGTTTGAACACTTTTGATTTAGTAAATTGAAAAATATTTGATTTAAAAAAAAATTGTCTTTGTATTTAAATTCATGATTTTTCTTGTTTTACACAGACAGCTTTTTTTTTTCTTTTTTTTTTTTTTATATGTTATTAAACACCCCAAGGCAACCAGCCTCCGCCCGTTAGGATGTAGCATAGTCACCTTGCAGTGTCGTGGCAGCAGTCTCTGCCCACCCTATCTGCCTCCTGCCGGAGGATCTCCCGCCGGGGTCCCCAAAGCCTCGTCAGAGCGGGCCAACCACCTCTGCTGGACGGCCAACCCACTCCTCCGCAATGGGGCTACCCTCCCCTATCCTACTTGCAGCCGGCACGCCTTCCGCGCACCGCTGCACCTTTCGCGTTCCTCTCACACCTGAGGGTCCTTAATGCCATCATCGGGGAGCCCCGACTCCATAATATGGGGCCAGAACACCCTAGGCAATAACACAGACAGCTTGACAAAAAGTAAGCTAACTATACCTTTGTACATATCAAAGTAGTATTTACTCACAACAATATTCAATAAAATTCTTCTTTTTTTAATTACTAAACAACCTCAATCAAGCTTTCACATGCATTATAACGAGGAAGATGAGCTGAGTAATAAAACAATAAGTGAAAAATTCCAAACTCTTTCCAGTAAACCAAACCTAAGACAATCTAGAAGCCAGCACACTAACCAATACACCATAATCTATATTGATATAATAATAATAATAATAATAATAATCTATATTGATATAATATTTAATAGATATAATAAAGTCAATAGTTAGTTATTGATCAAAAAAATAATAATTTGTGCAGGGGAGATTATTAGTGGTAGAAAGTGCTGGTTTTCTCTTTTTTTTCTTTCATTATGATCACCTAAGGACCATGTGACAATTTAATTTCCTTCTCTTTTGTTGTTTCCTTGTCTTCCAGTATTCTTTCAACTTTTCACTATGCATTTTTTCCTTTCCTTGGACCACTTTGTTCCAGTTCTCTTTGCTACATTGGAACCCTTCTAATTTTTGCACATTCCATCAAAAACATATTTTTCTGTTATTTATTCTCTTTTATGTTATTAATTTCTAATTTTTTTTTTTTTATTTCTTTGATCGAGCTTGTTGTTAACTTCTTTTCCCTAAGGTACTTGAAAATCTGTTTGTTTAACCTTTGTCATTCATTCCAAATAAGAGCCCAAAGAAAATCAATCTTCGTTTTCTCATTATTTCCAAACCTTTTTTTTCTATATTTTTATGCTTCACCATTACTTCTTATTTTCCAGCCATCAGTGGAGCCAATAATTCTAACAATTCTAATTTATAATTAATTTATTTTTTATTTTTTTATTTATTTATTTATTTTTTTAATTTTCTAAGACAGACTGAAAAACCTGATACTCAGTAAATATCAGGATATTTTACAATGAAGATTCATGATACAACCACAGTTATACTATGTATGGATTCATTTAAAACTTAATGGTGGTTTAAAAGAAGCATTTACAGAAATGAAATCTCAAGGTTTTCTCTGAATAGCTGCTTATAAAAAATAATCTATCCTATGGATTTCTCCTGTACATCACCAAATATTCTTACTTTTTTTTATGTACACCAGGATTTTAGTTATTATTTATGTTAGTCTCTTCTCTTCTTCATTTCCTATATAATGATCTTGATTTTCTTATAAATTTTCTTCAGTCTATCCAGCTTGATTTCTTCCTACTTATTGGTTTTTAAGAAATTTATTTCTGACTCAATCCATCTAGTTTTTCTTATTTACAATTGCTCTCAAATTTATCTGAAAAACCGCATTTTTTTTCTTTTTCTCATTTCTTCTTTAAGTGTCTTAAGCTGTTGTACAGCGCCAGTTTTTATTTCGGATGAAATACTTGATAAACTGCTTTATAACTGTTGTAGCAATGTTCTTAGTAGTAACAAATAATTATTTTACTTTCAGAAATGCTATACCTATCTCAGCTGATTTTATTCCTTACATCATCCGAACATTTATTAGATTTTAGTTGTTTTGCTGTTGTCTTTCTATTAAATAGCAGAAATATATTATATGTAAATCTATAGAGTTTTATATAGAATAGCTGTATAACTCTGTAGAACATTTAGGCCATCTAAACAACTCTATAGCTTGAGGTATATAATATCATTGTTCAATACCACAGAAAAATATCGCTCTTTTATAAATTCTTATTGAAAGAATTTATATTAGTTTAATAAGAATATATATTAGTTTAAATTGTTAAATGTGTACCTGAATTTTGGATGTAAATTATTGTTTAAGCGGTAAAATAAATTCTGGTACAACAAAGTTTTGTTTACAAAAAATAAAATGAAAAAATGACATTGTATGATCTAAACCATTAATATAATGAAAATTTATTTTTACTTAAATCAATTTTTGGCATTTTTATTTCAGACATTTATTTGCAATTGGTTCTGCAGCCTACAGTGCATTATCTAGATGTAGTCAAGTAGTAGTAATTTCCGGTGAATCAGGATCAGGTAAAACAGAATCGACCAAACTTGTAATGCAATATTTAGCAGCTGTCAATAAATCGCCATCGAATCTTATAACTGAGCAAATACTTGAAGCTTCACCTTTACTTGAAAGTTTTGGAAATGCCAAAACTGTTCGTAATGATAATTCATCACGTTTTGGGAAATTTCTAGAAGTTCATTTCAAAGAGTAAGTTTATTTCACATTTTAAATACAATTTCATTATAATTTATTGCAATTTAAATTATTATTATCTAAATTCACTTAGATGTAAGTAAATTAATAAGTATTCCATCATGAAACTGTTATGAATAGCCTAATAGATAATACCTTGGCTGCTTAAGATATAAAAAAAATAGTTACAATGATAGAATTCTGGAATTTACTATTTACTATAGATATAATATGCTGTTACATTAACATGTTGGCTGCTTTTTTTTTTTTTGCCAATTTTATGTGTTGTAAGACCCCATTGTCTGGTATTTGTGTTTCCACTGATACATTACAGGACACCTGTATCTAGTAAGCCTTTACCCCTTCTAATGCTATCTGTCAGTCACTGATAGATCTATTTGTGAATTCTGTATTTAAATCAGGCGTACTGGTCATCCAGTTCAGTATGAATTTAATCCTTTTAATGCCACAAATCTTTAGAATTACTTACTATGATGTAAATAAATAAATGGGGAGGTTAGATGAAAGAAACACATGATACACAAAGGGAAAATTGAGGGGAGAATAGGATGCCTCACCATAAATGCTCATACAGGATATGCGTAACCAGTGCTGCAGTCAATGAATTAAGGTACTTGTAACCTTATGATGGGGTAAGCTGTAGATTGTCAGTATTTCATCTATTTTATTTTACTGTCAGTATCTCAGTCTAATTGAATGAGAGAACCCTATAAATTGGAACTATTGGTTAATAAATTACACTTGGATTATTAAATAGAGTTCAATATGTACAGGCAGAGTTGACTGTATTCATATGTAATTTATAACCTGTGTAATCTATTTTAATAGATTTAAATATTATCAAGATATATTTTACACTGATTGGTTTGTTTGTAAACTTTCATAATTTTTTTGTTGAATTTTTTCAAGATATTTGGTCATAATTTTTTATTTATTTGTATAAATACACCAAACAGAAAGTGATATTAGTCTGAGTGTGATTATACAATTTAAACATATGTAAAAATAAACCATTGCATTTATTCTTCCAAAATTGTAGTGTAATATTGCAGCCAATGAATATTGAAATGAGAGCATAAGAAAGATTTTTTGGAAAACAGAATAAAAGAAAAAATAGATTACACGTTTAGGTCAAGTGAAGCACAAACTGTACTTTAATAACTGTAGTGTGGAAATATATGTGGAAAATCATGTTTTACCCAGGGTTTGGTAAAAAAAAAGTACAGGTTTTACAATTATGATGTACAAGAACACACACAAAAATAAACAAAGTAATTGTAAAATTTGTTTACTTTTCTCTTATTTTTGTTTTTATAAACTTCAGAAATATTCTGATTTAAACCAAAGGTTTTTGCAAAATATTAACATAATTAATTAAAAGTTTTGTAGTGGTAAATTGATTAAGTAATTAAATAAAGCATAACATTATATCTCAGAACCTAATCAACAATCCCTGCTGGATAAATACTGTTGTAAAACTGGTTAGTTTTTCACAGTCTATAAATTTTAATCAAGATTCCAGTAACATAATTGTTTGGTCATCACCACTACCTCTTTATCTTATAATTACTACTGTATTTTTGTTTTTAATTAATATAATGTTTCAGTAATGCAATTTACATTAAACAGATCAATGCATCTACTTTAAACAGATGATAAACATGGCACTGAGTTTAATATCTCAGTGGGTTAATGAGATAACATCTCATTAAGTGTTATCTCTTTCTATAATGTCAAAATGAAAAACACTACTTCTTAAAAGAAAATTATCTGTATCAAAAAATTATTATTATTGTGTAATAAGAATAGACATAAAAAACAAATTAGACCATCAAAAAATTGACCTACAGTAAAAACTTACATTACAAAAATCAATAGTTTAAGTAATTTTTTACCACATTAATTCATCACCCAAAACAAATGCACAATATAAACTCTTTCTAAAAGCATAATCAAGCATCTTATTAATCTGATTTTAAATTTTATTTTTCTTCCAAATATTTTATTATCAAATGGCAAAATATGAGATAAATCCCAAATGTTATTACAATGTGTAATAAGTTCAGTAGTTCAGTAGTAGATTTAGTAGTTCAGTAAATTTAGTCGTTTTTAGTGTTTATTGGAACATTATGTTTTGAAAATCAGATTTTCATTCTGTGGTAATATTATTTTACTATTAATGACATGTAACCAAATGAAATTAATCCATTGTTAAGATGAAGGTAAAATATCTAATTGAATTGCAAGTATGAAACTACTCTATGCTAACAATTGTCAATGAAGAGTAACAGTCACAGAGATGACAATCAGCAGGTTGAATCATGATAATACATTGTTCTTTGTAGGTAAAGTTAATTAAACAAACATTTTTATCACATTTATACAAACAAATTAAATTAATTATATCACAGTTTTTAATATAGGTAGTATTATGTAAATACAGTATTTTAATCAGATTGATATTTGATAATAAGGTAATATCTAATATTTAATATTATTACATAATAATGTGTTATACAATTCATATCAAAGGATAGGTATGCCTAGACCACTAATAAAAAAGAACTATCCCATCATGTATTTGCCTAGAAGGATCACAAGAAACTATGAAAAAAGATAAATCACAGCAGAATTAGAAAATACAAAATTAATAATTAAAACAAAGTCGTAGTTAAAATCCATATCAATATCAAAAATAACAAAATTAATGAAATAATATGCAAATATGTGATAAAAAGAAATTATTATAAAATTAAAATAACTATTTTGAAGGCAATCATTAAAAAACATTTTTATTATGTGCAAGTATATTCTAATTCATTTTAAACAAAAATTAAGTAAAATTGTTAAATTTAATTTTAAATAAAATTGTTAGACAATCCTTCGAATG
Source organism: Lycorma delicatula (assembly GCF_047948215.1). Taxonomy (NCBI): domain Eukaryota; kingdom Metazoa; phylum Arthropoda; class Insecta; order Hemiptera; family Fulgoridae; genus Lycorma; species Lycorma delicatula. Next base: position 53,069,760 of record NC_134463.1, read on the forward strand.
TGCAGTAATGAATTCAAAATTGAAATAATATGTAAAACCATAAGTTTATCTCATATGATGAAGTATTTACTGTAATTTTCAAATATTATTATTAGAATGTTATTAAGAATAAATAATAATTATTTTTTTTCACTTGAATAAATTAGAATTTTTAATTGAATAGATAGTAAATTATTTTTTTTTTTTTTTGTTTTACAGTGGTGTTATTCTAGGTGCTAAAGTAACTGAATACCTTTTAGAAAAATCAAGAATAGTTACACAAGCACCAGATGAAAGAAATTACCATGTATTTTATGAACTTTTAGCTGGATTATCTGAAGAAACCAAATTAAAATATGGTCTTTTATCTGCTGACAAATATTTCTATCTCAATCAGGTAATTGTATTGTTTTATATATATATAATTTTTAAAATTTTCTGATTATAATAAGTTAGTTACGGATAAATAACACTCATTAAAATAAAAAATCATGTAACTTAATGGTTTTATTTTATTTATGTAATAAATCAGTCATTTTGATTAATACATTTAATGTTCAATCAATTTCATTATACAGTGCCGAACTTATTCTAAGATATATCTCTTTGTGTTTAATGTGAAAGAAATTGAAACAGGTTACTGTAAAAATTTATTAATTTTTAAATGTTATTTTAAATTTAATGTGAAAATCAAAAAAGAATAAACTGCAATTGCAGCAGCTTATAGAAATCTTATTTGAAAGAATATCAAAATGAGAATGATATTTTGTGTGGTTTTTACTTATTGTTATTTAGAGATTTTTAAAGCAGTGCGAAGAAATGTTTCATGTTATGAATAAAACATGACAGTTCTTGTTCTTTGTATGCAGATTGCTGTCATGTAATATTATTATTATTACTTTAATGTAATAAAGTAAAGGTTTTTTATGTATGTGCATTGGTTCTTACCAACGTGATTATAGTTTCAGAAGTATAAAAAAAATAAATAATTATAAATCACCTTTTCAATATTTCTACTTTTAAGTAGATACAAATTTTGAGATAGTACCATTATAATTGATTAAGTAGTTAAATGAATTTTACCTTCTTATACAATTGCACTTAAATGTGAATTTTACTCACCGTATTGAATTGAATGATTTTTTTTTTATCCAATCATAGATGAAAAATATTGAAATAATGTTGAAATATGGCACAAAGTCATGTCTCAAATGGAAATTTATTTTGTGAATATTGTTGTTATTAAGGATTATTAGTTTGTAAATTTTAAAGACACATCTTTACAACATTCACATTGTTTAAAGGTGGAATTTCTCATTGTTAACAAAATTTGACTGAGTTAGCTAAAATAAATAATCATGTAATAGGGAAGGTTAATAAAAGGTTAAAGGTTATATTAATTTTTTGCAAATTTTTTGATCAGATTTTTTTTTTTGTAAATAAAATTTTAATTCCCTTATTATGGAATTGCAATATACCTAAAACAATAATCATAAAGTAACATGATTTTATAAGAATGTAATTTAAATATTATTATGTAGAAAAGCAGGACATGTTAAAATGTATAAAGCAGAAAATATTGTTACAAAAATCATTCAGTAATTTGATCCATGTTAATAGCAACTAAGCTAGCACTCCATATTCTTTTTCTCTACATCCATTGCTGCACTCTGATAATGTAATTCTCTCAGTAAGGATATAGACCAAGTTGTAGGTGAACTGATTTTTCATAAACTGACTTTCATTCATTAAATAAATTTTTGTATTACAGCTCTTATCTACCCCTTTTATTACCTATCAGTAGTAATAACAAAGACTAATTTTCATAAAAATGGTAAAAATAACTTTATTGTTCTGAGAATTCTACACCCTTACTGCCCTTATCTATTTTACTTTAATATTGGTATTATTATCTTGGACGTGTATTTTAACAAAAAAGATAAGACAGAGGAAACAAAAAAAGAAATGTTAAAAAATTAATGGAAACTATCTTTGCCCAGAATCAAAGTCAAGACAATCAAATGTAGAAGCTATCATATTAACCACTTTACCTAATGATTAAATTAATCTATTTGATGTTGTAAGATAAAGTCACTAACTGTAGTTACTGATGAGTGATTACCGAAATTCATTGTTAATAATAAATAACAGTTCATATGTGTAAAAGAAATTAAGGAAAAATCCTTGATTTAAACAGGATGAAACTCTATTTAAGTAAGAACGTTTTTACTTGTTGTTTTACTACTACTGAGAATTTTGAACACTGCTGATCATCACCGTGTATTTTTTTTGCACTGAAGTATCAGACGTAGAACCTGTATAGTACAAGGAATTTAGATCATGACTTTCAATCACCTGGGAATATTCCTCCATCATTTTTTTTAAGTGCACACAATTAGTTTTATCAGAATAAACTGCATTTTAATTAAAATAGAATAATTTTAAAATTTTAGTATATCTGAATTTGAGTTCAGTATTTTATTTTTATTTTGGTGTAAATCAGAAAAGTGTATTCAGTTAATTATCTTATAAAATTTATAATAATATCAATTTATTAATATAAATATTTTAATCATTATTAATATTAATTTTAAATTGGCATGACTAAATTTTAAAAAAATCCTTCTTTTTACTGGAAAGAGTATTTTCAAAGTAAAAATTATTATTGATGTAAGAATTTCAAACTTTTTTTAAATTTTATAATAATTTCATGAAACCCATTATATTAGATAAGTTGATAAGGATAGAATGTAAAAAAATGTAATGTTTTTGAAATAACACACAACATATCAGATATGTATAAAATGAAATGTTAGCTTAATTTCTTATTTTAAGCCTTGAATATACTAGTAATATATTACTCTAATAATTACTTTCTTTTATTTTAGGGTGGCAGTTGTGAAATAGATGGAAAATATGATAGTGAAGACTTTCAGTCATTATTATCTGCCATGCAAGTTCTTGGATTTACATCAGAAGAACAAGATACTATTTTTAGAATACTTGCATCTGGTATATATATATTTTTTTAGTTTATTTTACATTAATATCTAAATAACATTTAAAATATTATTTTAAGAAACAATTTTATCAATGTAAATATGTTCTGTAACAATAGTTAACCTCACTAAATTTCCTAATAATTCACTAAAAAACTACCCTCAATTTTATTAAAAAAAAAACATAACAAATTCATAGGATAAGATATGTTTGTAAATGAATGTTATATTCCATCAACTGAGGTATCTCTTACAGCTTTGACGATACAGTTTTTATATCCTACTACATTATAGAATTGTTTTGAAACACTTCTTCTGATATATACGGTGAGCAAACTAACCAAAGATCTGTTGAGATTATATAAAAACTTATAAATCTAATCTGCATACCGACAAATATTTGTATATTTACATCCTAATGCTTTCAGAAAATTATTTCCATCTTCAAAGACGTTTCGTAACTATATAATAATACTTCACATATTAAATGAATTAATTAAATAAAAACATATTTGTATAAATAAATCAATTGATTGTCAGTTATTAAAATCAAGTCATGCGTAATGCGTCTTGTCAATGTGGTACTCATAACAATTGTAACTACCACACTGACAAGACACATTACATATGACTTGATTTTAATAATTGATGATCAATTGTTTTATTTGTACAAATATGTTTTTATTTATCTAACTCATTTAATATGTGAAGTATTATTATTATTATATGTACAATTAGTTACAATATATATTTGAAGATGGAAATAATTTTCTGAAAGCGTTAGGATCTAAATTAATACAAATATTTGTTGTTAAGCAGATTATATTTATATTTATAATTTTTTATATAATATTTATACCAATGAGCCATGTTAAAATTAGTCTTGAGATTAGTTGATCATCTGAAAAGTTTATGGAACATTTCAATTGCTAATTGCTTTATCGGATGTGTCACTTTTCCATTTCCAATTTGCTTAGGAATTAAATTTTGTTTGACCTTAACTTCATAAATTAATTTTTTAGCTATCTGAACAAGGTATCCCAGTCTGATATGAAATAACTTAGAAGGAGAGCTCTATTGATTTTATTGAAAATTCTCTGTAAAGTATTCATTAATTTATGTTTAGTACTCTACGTTAATGAAGGCTAGGCTAAGCAGAGAAAGAAACCGCACTTTTGTTTCTTAACCTACCCTTAATATTACCAATATCAAAAAAACATTATTTTGCAACATTATTTTCTTAGAATAGAAGCATCAAGAAGCAACATCAATAGATTTTTCTTCTAAATAAGCTTCAGTTGATATCATCCTATCAACTTGCATGGCACTAATGATAGGCAAACTAAAATCCAACTAATTTACTACATCTTTATTCATATAGCTAAAGTAGCTATCAACATTACAAGTGTGCAGTAATGATAATGTTAGTTCTTCTACACTTTCAAAATCGGCTAACTTTCAAAATATCTTAGGCAAAAATGTATCACTGTTATCTAATGTCTTATGATTTTTAAAGCTGTGAATCTTGATTCAAATATTTTATTAAAATCGTAAATGTTTGCCTTTTGACATATGGTAATTTTGTTGTTTTATGTTAGATTTTTAATATTGTTTTAATTTTGGTTTTATTTCACATCTAGCCTACTGCCTAGATGTTTTACATTTGTTTAATTTTTAAGATAAATTTTAATTGTTAACTTTTAATTATTTAGTATAGTAAATGTGTGTCTCGGCGTTGATAATGTCATCTCATTGTGTGCACAGGGAAAAAAATATCTACATGTCAAGATTATTCTTACATGGTTCAAACAAGAATACCGAGTAGTCTTCTGTTTAAGAGAAAAAAATTTTAAAACTTAGGGGATTTTTTATTACGCAAAGTAATAAAAAATCCCCTAGATATTGATGAATTTAAATATAATAATAGTAATAATAAAAGTAGACTGTCACTTCTGAGTATTACTAATGTTAATTAGGAATTTAAGAAACGTGAATAAAAGTTAATGAAATTTCATTGTGAATGTTATTACAGTTATAAAAAAAAATTCAGAAATTAAAATAATATGTATCTTTGAAAACATCAACAATATAAAATTAGGAATGTTCAGAAAACAAATTAAAAGGCTCTGATGAAAAACCCAGTAATGACGGTTTAAAAAACTGCCATTCAGAAACTAAACTGAATTATTCAACTGCGAAGAATTTAAAAATGTACCAAGCAAATATCATTACTAAAAACAATGTTTAATAATCATCATTATTAAGATAAGTAATAAATAAAATAACAATACTGTTCTTATTATTTTATTATAGTGTTACATTTGGGTAATGTATATTTCCATCGAAAACAATTAAAACATGGGCAAGAAGGAGTTGAAATTGGTTCAGATGCTGAAATTCGTTGGACTGGCCATCTTTTACAATTAAGTGTTGATGGTATCAAACAAGCTCTAACAACTAAAACAACTGTAAGTATTTTTCAGATTAATACTCATATTGTTGGTTTTAAAAATTGTTAAAGTTTCTTTTTATGCTAACAACAATGAAAACTAAATTTTTCTTGCAAAATGAAAATTGAAGAAAGAAAGTGGTTTAGATATTTAATGAGATTAAAGTGGTTAATTATAAATCTAATGCTTGTTATGGTTTATTCATTCAATTATTATTAATATTAATCTTGTCTTAAAGTAAATATAAATTTAAAAAAATTTGGGATTGATCAATAAAATTTTCTTGTACAAAATGTAAATATGTAGGGTCACATATTTAGGGAAATCACATTTATAATATCCTTTAACATTTATAATATAAACTAAAACATTTTTGAGTTAAAAAGCAAATTGTTTATTTTTAACCAAAAGAATCTGTGAAGTTAATTTCATAATGCAAGAGTTGTATATGATTTTTTATGAATATAAATAAACCAGTCTCACTATGGTTATGAAATTACATTTATGTTATTGTTATTGTAGAAAATACATACAATTAAAATAATTCTATTGTTCCAAGTGACTAATTTACTGAATAATAATATGTCATAACTTAAAACAGGAAAATATAATTCAAAAACATAGTTATATGCAGATGAGTAATTGCAGTGTACGTAGTACATTGTATATGATGTAATATGCAGCAATTAATCTATATATAATATTTTCTTCAGATAATCTTAATCAAGTAAGTTAACTGTCAAAGGATCTTTTATTATTTTTAGCCATCATTAAATACTACACTTCTTTTGCAATCACATCTATAAATTTTTTTCTTTTCAAGCTTTTTTATGAAAAAATAAACCCATTATCTGTATTTTATGCAAAAATAAATTTATACATAAAAAAAGGAATTTTTTTTACAAAAATTGATAAATAAATCAGTATATAGATAACATTTACCCCTCAAACATATACATATATATTTAAACTGTTCTGATGGTAAAATATTCTTGATTGGTCAATTCAAACACAATTGTAAATAAAGATACAATTGTACTTAAAACCCCTCTACTGTAGCATAGGCTCAACATTCACTACCCACCTCAGAGACAAAAATCATACAAAATATTAAAACTACCAACATTGTCAGCAACCTCAGTAAAATATTTATTATATATTTTCTTTGTTTTCATTTCAACATATTTCAATGTTATGGAATGTATAAACATATGAATACAAATAATATTGATGATCTAAATGAACAAACACAAATCAAATTGCTTTTCAATCACATCTTAATATACGACAGTCTAATAAAATAAATATCAGCTAATGCCATTATAAAACATAGCAGTACTAATCACTGAGGATGATTGCAAAGACAACTGAAAACATTTGAAGTTTTTAAAAATATTTTATAAACCATTTTCATGCAGTTTGTCATTAACAATTTAAATTTTAAATTAAACAGTAAAATTACAAATAAAATTAAAAAATATTTGAATAAGGATTTAAATTTATATGCAAGTAATAGATCATTTACAGTTAAATAGTTAGATTGTTGGGTATGAATGAGTATAAAAAAGGTTACATACACACACTGGAAAAGACTTAGAACCACAAAAAATCATATATCAAACTGACAATACAATAATAAGCACTAGGGTTTTAACCTCTTAGCTGCACCAATACAGTAGAAAGGTGAGAAAGGAGTAAACCTTCAACCATTCATAATACTTTTAATAAAATTAAATAAATATCACAAACAGTTAGAAGGTCCTTTGTGACCTCTCTATTTGTTTAATAAAAAAAAAAATCTCAGTGAATATTCAGTTACCTACTATTATGTTTTTTACAGGAGGCAAGAAATGAAAGATTATTAACAGCTCTTAGTATTGACCAAGCTCTTGATGCAAGGGATGCATTTGCCAAAGCACTGTACAGTTCATTATTTGCTTGGCTTGTTGCAAGAATAAATCACATTGTTTATAAGGGTACAAAAAAGACAACAGCTATATCTATTCTAGACATTTTTGGTTTTGAAGATTTTAAGGTAAAATAATATTTTTTATTGACTCAATATTTTTTTATTGTAATTTGCATTTTAAATATAAATATTTATTTAATGTAAAATTTTATGCTTAAATGATTTAATAATTAATTTTAATTAGTTTTTCTTTCATTAAATGTAAAACTGTTACTTCCAAGTAAACATAGTAATAGATTATTTCTTATTTTACAGGAAAATAGTTTTGAACAACTGTGTATTAATTATGCTAATGAAAATCTACAGTTTTATTTTAATAAACATATTTTTAAATTAGAACAACAAGAATATGCCAAAGAGAAAATTGTATGGCAAAATATTACATATTCAGTAAGTTTTTCTTTATATATAAATTTTACATCTCTTTATTACATCTTTCTTTTTTTGTATTTCTTGATATTTATATGTGTATTTATCTATCAACAATAGGCTGATGTCCAATATCAGTTACTGATGAATGATAATGAATTTTGTAGCACATGAAAAAATGCCATACCTTGCAAGTAGTTAAACTCAGAATCCTACAGGTGAAAGGAAGAAGCATCATCACTCTGCCATTGAGATCAATACATAATTTGTGCTCATTTTTTGTAAATATGAGTATTTCGCCATAGTTGAATATTAACATTAAGTTCAGTGTATGACTAGAATTATAAAGTGTGTTGTAATTCATGGTAATTATCTCACTAAATTAAAGTGACTGTTATTTTTATTTGCTGTTTAGGAAATTTTAAAATAAATTTTCAGTTTTGATGATTTACTATAGCCTTTTATTATAACAACAAATTTTACATAAACCATCACATCACTTCATAAGTTGTAATGAATAAAATCTACAAAGTATCCCGATTGTGAGTGAACATTGGATCAGATATTCAGAACAAGTCAATATTGAACACTAAGCATCTACAGTAAATTTCATTACGTTAAGTTCTTATTTTTAGCTTGTAGTATACCAATTTGCACAACTATTTTGCATGACTATTTTGCTCTTAATTATTTTTGATGCAGACTTACTTAATTTTTTACAAAATATTACAGATGAGTGTTTATTAAAATCCAATTGTAAGACATCAGGGATTTTGGTTATTTATCTCCTAAATTCCTCATGTAAAATTTTGTAAGGATATGGTCATTACAAAATCTTACAGCAGAAAGTTAATGAAATTGAGTTTACTAAAGGTCCCTGAATAAGCTCAGTTAGTAATAATCCTACATCACTACATCATTTCTTACATATCACTGTTAACATACAGTATTATAATATTTATTCATTCATAATGATAATTTCATTCAACTTTAAAAATATTCACTTAAGGAGAATAATAATATTAACCAGTTTTAACAGAGAACAAAACCTTTAGACATGCCAAGAAAATTTAGATTAGTCAGGAAAACCTAAAGTATAATTTTTTTAAATCTATTTGAACTACTTTAATTATTATGAATAATATTGTTTTTATAGTTTCTTTATTATTTTTTTTTTCATAAAAATTTTAACTGTCTAGAAATATCCATCTAATTCCATATTAATTTCTGAATTTTTTTTATAATTTATTCAGACATACTAATATTTGCATCACATGATTTTTACTATCGTATTATTGCTGTATTTAAATTACCATAACAAATATTGTCTATGGGATGGAAAAAGTGGTATACAAGACACTGTTTTGCAGCTGAAAGGTGTTTGTAATTAACTTGCTTTAACATATCTAACCCAGACTGTTAATGGTTGTGATGCATGTTAAACATCTGAGGTACAAGAGGCACTAAAGAGAATAGCTTTCTCTGAGAGAAGTGTCATTAATTCTATTCAATCATTCCTTATGATAAAAACAGATTGAAGGTGTCACGTATAAGACTGCATGTTACCTGCATTATTGAATTCCACATCATTTTGTTGTTAAATAATTTATGCACTGTGAAGAAGATTACAATTAACTCCTTTATGTTTTTTTTATGCTTGTTTTAAGATCAAATTGAAATTGTTTTAAAATATGTACTATTAACTATGCTGTATGGCAACACTCTTTCTTCTTTTGTTGCATTTATTTATTATTTATTAGATTATCTGACAGGATAGGTAACCAGATGTTCTTTTGCAATTGCAATGAATTACGGGAGTTCAACCATATGAGTAATTGCTGTAATCAGTATGTGCTGCTGCCAAAATGCTACATGATTGAGCTATTTAATAAAATTATTTTTTGTTCTTAGTCTATTATAATATACTAAAATCTTATATTATTTTTTAATATAATGCAACTAACATTTTATAAATTGCATTTCAGGACAATTTGCCTGTAATTCATTTGTTGTCAAAAAAACCAGTTGGTATTTTACATCTTCTCGATGATGAATCTAATTTCCCTCGAGCAACTGATCTGTCATTTCTTGAAAAATGTCATTACAATCATGCTCTCAATGAATTATATTCACGTCCTCGATTAAATGGGCCAGAATTTGGTATTAGACATTTTGCTGGTCCTGTTTGGTACAATGTTGAAGGATTTCTTGATAAAAATAGAGATACTCTTAGACCTGATGTCGTAGAACTTCTTATATCCAGTTCACTTCCAGTAAGTTTATTTAATTTAATTTTTTAAAGCTATGCATTTAATTTTAAAAAATGTTTTTTTACAGCATCTACATTTATTTCTTATATTGAAATAATTATAAACATACATACACATTTTGTTAATGACTGAGTTATGATTTTTTTGCATAAAGTTAAAAATGTATTTGTTAAGTGGTAGATGGTGGTAAATACATAATAGGTGATATTTATATATTTATGGATGATATTATGATAATATATAAGTCATTTTGATGTTCCTATCAACTATTTTTAAAAATTTACAGCAGAAGATCTAGAAGAACTGCATTCTCTGAAAATAGAAAGCAAATTGTTTATTTTTCAATTTTGCATGAATCTCATCAATAATTTCATTCCATGTTGTCAAACGTTTTACATGCCATGACACCAAAGAGATACAAATGAGATACCAAAGAGATACTTAGCAAATGAGATTTTAAGAAATAAATATTATTATTTCCATTACATATTTTACCTTTTAGGTTTGATAAAATTAAAATATCTATCTATATTTATTTATTTATTTATTTTAAAGGTTCATAGCAATACAGATTGTGCTATTAGCACTTAAAAACCCATAAAAGATCTGTTGTTAGAAATTCTGGCTGACATACAGCAGCTCCTGCATTTATATACTAATTAAAATATTAATCACAGATGTTAGGATAAATTACTGAAATATAACTAAAATTTTAAGATTTTTATATCTAGTTTCTATTTAAAAAATTATTTACAACACTTTCAAATTACATGAAAATTGTTCTTCTACTGATAAAAGCTACAAAAAGCTTTTATCAAAGTTTTTTTTTCCGTAGCTTATTGTAAGCTACGAAAAGTTCTTCTGAAAGAAAACTTTCCATAAAATTTAAATGTGAGTCATTAATATAGTTTTTAACATTTTTAAAAAGTTTTATCAAATTTTGCCAAGGTTAGTAAATCAGTTTTCTGTCAAAAAATTTGATATAAATGTTATTATTTTTAAGAATAAAAAAAATTCAGTAATTTTCTTAAAATAATTAACATGAAGTGATGAATTTTTTACAAACTAAAAAGCTGTAGATATTATCTTCAAATAATATTTTTGAACATTTATTCAACAAAAAATTTGACATTTTATTAAATAAAAAAGGAAATTTTTGCAGTCTTTTTCTCATAAAATTTCATATTTTTTTAATGAGAATACAGAATATGGTAAAAATTAAAGTCCATGCAATGCAATTGTTAATTTTTACAATTGTTAACTGTTATGAAAATAAAGAACTGAATCAACCAATTGTAGAAAAGTATAATTTACTCAATAAATTTGGGTATAGGTTATGATAGTAGTACCTAGAAACTGGTTACCAAAATTTTAATGAATATGACTTATTTAAATAACTGTTAATAATTTTATATCCTTGGTGTCTGAATTGGTAGGACAACTAATTAATATACTAAAATCCCATGTTAGATTTCCAGCTTGGACTTAGCATTTCTTTATCAGGCCCAGTTTTAAAATTACCTTTATGTAAGGAAAAGATTTCGTAGAAAACAATAATTTAAAAAAAAGTTGTCAATAACCAGCCATAATTTAGCTGGAACTGCAGTTCAACACCGCAGCACTGATGATGAGCTATTATTGAAAGCATTTTCATATTAAATAGAAAACTTTTGCTTACTTATAATTTTTTTATAGTTTGTCATTAAAATGAAAAAACATTTTTAATTGCTGACATTACACAATAGGCACCTTAATCCCTCCTTGCACTTTTTGCTAGGAGTCGTTAACTTTTTGTAACTCCTAGCAGTGGCAGAATTACCATTTCATCAAACTTTTCTAAGGAAGCACTTGTGTTTCCCCAGATTTACAGAGCCAGCCAATATGATAGCAGACTAAGTTCCTGTGGTACCTATCTAATGATGAACAAATTAAGGATAAGGAAAACTGCATTAAGTGAGGAGACAATCAACCTATGGAAGAAATGTAACACCCTTAAGTTACTGGAGTTGTTAAACGTCTTATAATAATTAACAGATCTTAATTCTAATAATTTACATATGACAATTTCACATAATCTAACAATTTTGTAACAGTGATTTTAAACAAATAATTAATTTACTAATAATGAATATTTTTAAATTTTTTATTCAGATGTTGAGCAAAATGTTTGTGTCAGTGAGAGGTAGTCAAGAAGCATCAAAAACTTTAAATAAATCTAATGGTAGATTTATAACAATGAAACCACGTACTCCAACAGTTGCTGCTAGATTTCATGATTCATTACAACAACTTTTAGAATCGATGTCAAAGTAAGTTTTTGCCTTGTTTGTTTGTCTGACATATTGTCACAGTTCATAACTAGTAACTTTACTGTTATTATTTAGTTAAAATAACTTACTTGATTCACAAATAAGTTTTACCTTACATCACACATTAATTACAGAATGATAATAATTAATTGATGAGTTAAAACACATTTACTTCTGACAATTAAAAATATTTTTTAAGCTCCAAATTTATTTTCATGATGATATTTAAACAAAGCTTAGGTTCACTAAAAATACGTAATTTACTGGAATAAGGTCACAAATTACAATGTGTCCAATCAGGGGTTAATTATGAAAAGAACACATGGTTCTATGGAACACAAGGAGCTTATCGAAACCAGAAGGAGAATTTATTTAGATTTGCCTGATTAATTTATTAATACTATTTCAGATTGATTAACTCTACATCTAGATCCTTTTCACTAAGAAAATCTGTTTCACACAACTCATTTTAATCTAATTGTCATTTAATCATAACTAAAATTTAAAGAATATTTATTTAATTTTTTTTTACAGATGTAATCCATGGTTTGTACGATGTATTAAACCAAATAATGATAAGGCAGCTATGAAATTTGATATGCCGATTGTTTTAGAGCAACTTCGTTATTCTGGTATGTTAGAGACAATAAGAATCAGAAAGGTTGGTTACCCAATTCGTATAAAATTTCAAGAATTTGCTGAAAGATATCGTTACCTTTTACCTACTCGTACTGTACCACCAAGAGGAACACCATCAAGGTAATTAATGTCACAAAAGAAAATTAAACTTCCATAAGATTTTTTTAATGATATTCATTAAAGATTAAAAATGGTAAAGAAGTTACTTAGATTATAAGAGGCTAAGGAACTTTCTTTGGAAAACTCATAATTTTATCAGAATGCCTTATGATCCCACTTTCAAAAAACTCAATAACATCATAACTCAGTTATTCATTATTTTTCAAAACTTACTTTCAGTTATTTAAAAAAAATAAAATGTTAAAAAAAATTAAATGGATTTTTATGAACCTGAAAACAAAAATATTTGCTTTTGTTATCTAATATCATTTCAATTTCCCATTAGACAAACAAATACAAAATGGCTGCCAGTATTTCTTTTGTTAGGTATTTTAATATAGTAACTGTAATGTGTAATGACATTGATTGATAATATAAGTTGCTCAACAAAGTGTAACAAATCTTTAGTTTAATTTTATAGTTTCTTTACTAGAAAAATGAATTTAAATATTTTACTAACATACTTTTTCAAAATGGTAACCAATTTGTTTTTAAAAAATATGTTATCTGTTTCTCAAAACCTATTATGCTAACTTTCAAAAAACAAATGTAAAGTTTATTATTCATTCCTTTTTCATTCATAGGTAATGTGTACAAAATCCCTTCTGTGTTGCATTTGATTTTTTATACATTTCCATAATTATAGTTTATATATGATCCTAATATTAGATAAGTTTTAAAAAAAGTAATAAAAATTATATCCTTTTGATTTTAATATAAACATGTTTAACTTGACTGAAAATAGTTATTGAAAATGTTCAAATAATTTCCTGTGTAATATAAATTATGTATCTGAATTATAATCTCTTAAAATTACAATGTTAATACACTGTTGAGAATGGATTATTATAATTAGAAAGCTTTTTATATTTGAATTTTTAACTTATGAAAGAAAAAAGGTAGTTCTTAAATTGTTTTATTAAATTGTTAGTGTGGTTCTTAATTATTTATATTTGTTTGTTCTTTCTGCAGGGAATTATGCAATTTGATTCTTGAAAGGCATGGTGGTGAATATCAGTTAGGTACAACAAAGGTATTTTTAAGAGAAAACCTGGAAAGAGCTTTAGAAAGAGATAGAGCAGCCATATTAAGAAGAGCAGCAATTATATTGCAACAATGGGTTAGAGGATTCCTTGCTAGAAAACATTATCAAATGTCGAAGAAAAGTGCCATAAAATTACAATCAGCTTACAGGTAACCAGAATACACAATACTTTGATATATATATATATATATTGCCTTCAGTTGTTATTATTTTCTCCAACCAGTTTTTCCAGTTACTGCCAGGTCAAGGTGTGTGTAGGCTTGCCGGTAGTAGTAATAGTACATCTGTAGCCTGACATAGCTGTAATGTATAGCTGACATAGCTGTATATGTAGTGTAAGTGTAAATGTACCAATAAACATATAGTCTGGAACAAACTCAGGTTGACCACTCCGCCATGTGGTTCTAGCATTCAAATCCATATAAAAGCAACTGACTGCCTTTACAAAGACTTGAACCTTAGAACGCTTGACTTTGAAAATCAGCTGATTTTGCAATGATGAGTTTAATAGTTTTAATTCCTAACATAGATAAACTTAACTCTACCATTCTGCTACCTCTGTGGCAGAGTGGTAGAAACTCAGCTTATTATCTATATCATTTTTCATAGTTACAATATTTCTATTTCATGTTTCCACTAACAATCTTAAAGCTTGTGTGGAGTCTGGACTTACATCCTGGCTGCACAGCTGTTACAGTCCATATAACTGGTAAAAATGGATTTCAATGAAATGTAACCATGCATAACATGTATCACTTTAACCTTACATTTTGTAAGGTTTCAGTTTCTGTTATTGTATAAAAAGTGAAAAAAACATATAAAATTGAGATTTATCATAGGAAAAAACAGTATAATTTGCATTGTAACAGAAATGGAAAAGAGAAAAAATTTTCTGTAACAGAAAATTTGATGGAGATCTGGAATTACACCCATCTCTTATAATTGTAACTTATTTGTAGAACTATGTCCATATTAATATTTCTGGTCCACCTTGAGAAACCAACCAAATAAAGTATGAAATTTAAAATATTTTAGAAATATTCATTAGTTAATTTATTTACATGATTTCTGTGTAGGGGTTGGAGAGAAAGGAAAAAGTATATAACATTAAGAAGAGGAATTGTTAAAGCTCAAGCTCACTTCAGAGGTAAACGCCAACGAAGAAGATATACACAACTTAAGGTAATAATTTATTTTTTAATTTGTTTTTTATTAATTTATTTTTTTGTAATTTTACTACAAGTTTTTCTTTTCTTGGCTATAATGTATAATTAGTCTCTAATCATGTTAATTTATAATAGTGTTTAGTATGTTAGTTTACATTTTCTTTAGTTGCAAGCTATCAATATTGTATTTAGAATTTTAGTTTTATACTACAAATATTTATGAACCCCTATTTCTTTTCTTCGTGTTTCTATTTGATAAATTAGTAATTATGTGAAGGAGTTACTCTGATTTTGTAATTCATAATTTTTCTAAGATATAATTCAGTAGCAGTACAGACTTTCTGCAAATAACTCTTTGGTCAATTAGACCTTTTCTGAGCTTCTGGGTTTTATACAGCAGCTGATGTAAGGTTGAAACCAGCCAAAAGGCTGGCAACTAGCAGAAATATGTCCTCTATTATTTCTTTTGTTACAAACATTGTTTGTTGATTGATACTTCTAGGATCTGTCTTACAAGAAAAATGTTAAGTACACCAGTTGCATATTCATCATTTTCTTAAAAGCATTATGAATTCCTTAAATTTTACTTAAACTGCTACAGTTGTTATAATTATTTTAATTTTTTTTTTTGTAAAATAATAAAATGAAAATTTTATTTTAAATGGTTGATGAAAAATTGGAAAACCATTTTTTTTTTTTTTTTTTTTTTAATTTACTTAAAATTTAAACCCAGATGGCTATTTGATTGTTAAACAGTCATCAATTTGAGATATTAAGGAATCAGTATGAAAAAAAATTGAATTGAAGAAATAATACATTAATAGTTAATTTTATCTTTTTCACTGATTATTTATTTTTTGTATCAACTCGTTTTTATATACTAAAGTTCTTTATACTAATTATTTTAGTCAAAATGGTCATATAGTTTTAGATTTAATGTAAACTTTTTTGTGAACAGTTTTAACTATTTTCTTGTTTACCAATTTTTTCAGTAAAATTGTAAAACCTTAAATAAAATGTTTTAAATAATTATTATCCAGTAGAACCCCTGTTAGTTTGATTGGGATCAATAGGTAGTTTATTAAATGAAAAAGTCAGTAAAGAGAGAGGGTTATTTCCTAAGAATAACACACGCAGTAAGTAATTTTTTTTGCATAATTTAATTTCATCAGATAAAATTTTACGTATAAATCTAACCTAATTAATAACCAACAAAGGATATTGTATAATTAAGTAAATATTTGAACTAATTTTTCTTACCAATTTATTTCAAATTCATTTAAACATTTTCTTTTACACAAACAATATCACTCTGCCCTTGAATTTTTAAATAACATTAATTAAAAATTTTTTTTTTAAATCTGATTTTTCTGGAACCCATTCAACATTTGCATAAATATGTTCAGAACAATTTTCAATAGCGCCTTCTC
This sequence comes from Lycorma delicatula, assembly GCF_047948215.1. NCBI lineage: Eukaryota > Metazoa > Arthropoda > Insecta > Hemiptera > Fulgoridae > Lycorma > Lycorma delicatula. Next base: position 53,086,544 of record NC_134463.1, read on the forward strand.
AATTGTGAATTATTTTGAAGTATAATTTTCTTAACATTTGGCACTGTTGGCATTGTACAATTTATATAAAAATAGAGTATCCACTTACCATCAATTGTGAGTATTGATTATCTAAGCACTTTCGTATTATTCCTCCATCATCAGGGATTATTGATTAATTATGAATTTTATATTTGTGCATATAAATTTTTATAAATAGGAGTTAGAATTACGTATTTTGAATTATAAATTTCATAACAGTTGTAAACATCTTACTGACAAGACATTTTTCTTTTAACTATTTTAACCATTGATAACAGTGATATTACAACTGCCTTTTACTATAATAATGTAATTTTTAGATTTTATATTTTATTTATATCATTTCTGTAATATTCTACTAGTATTTTTTCTGATACTTGCTAATTTTTGAAGCTGAAATTTCATCCTACACTTTGGTTATATTATTATAAGCAGTGTTTAAATTTCTTGACATAAAAAAGTATAATAATTGATTAAATTATCATGCTACTATAACTTAATTATTGTTTGTAGTAATGTAAATAATCATCCATTATATTTGAAGGATTATGTTATTGCATCAGTTAACCCAGGGATCGGTTGAATTGGAATCAGTTTAGAGGGATAACTGTAATTATCTCAAATTAAAAAAATAAAATGACCTCTAAATTATTAAATCCATAAAAATAAGAAAAATATTTTTGTTTTTATATAATTCATCTTTGAATTGCTGTATTCTGAAAATTTTGTATTACATGGAAATCTGTACAATATAATAAAAACTGATTTTTTTTTCTCTTACTTATTTCATGTTGAATAAAACAACCAAATTACTTCTGAGCTTGAAGAATAAAATACAGTGACTTGTTCCACAAATTACAAATTTAATCTTATTTTTTTAAATTTATCTTTTGATCTGCATTATCTTTGAATACAACAGCTATTTCAAATATGTCAAAATGTTTATTTTTTAATTTTATTTTTTATGTTGTTTTAACTTTCCCTGTTGTTGTTATACTAGTTTATTATTACTGTTAGTGCTATGTAACCTTCAAATGTCAATCTCACATAAACTCTGTAACCAGTTACAAATTATTTAGATTCTGCCTGCAACATTTAAATTAGATGATGAATCAGTGAATAGCAATATTTATAGGCTATTAATTATATATTTCAAAAATAACTTACTACTTTAGAAATACAAATTTTTATATGGATATTAATTATCATTCTAGGAGGAAATGAAGAGAAGAGCTGAAATGGCTAGAGAACGTGCTAAAGTAAAAGCTCAAAAGGAAGAACAAGAAAAAGCAAATCGTACAATTGCAGTTGCCGGAGTAAATCATTTAGATATTCCAGCTGAATTAGCTTTCATCTTTAATAAAATTGAAGGTACATAATATAAAACTTTTAATTTTTTACTATTTAAATTTTAATATTTCTTTGTGCCTTTTCTTCATGATCATTACTAAGTTCACTCAGTGTAATCACTGTTACAGATCATCTACCACTGTTTAATACAATTCATAACCAGATCCTTGTTAAGTCCTTTAATCGTTAAATTCTCATACATAGTAAAATTATAAAATAACATTAAAGGTTAGGTTTTTAAGTAATACTTTTATTTCCTACTTGAGAATTAGTTATACATTTGAAGTACTTAGTTTTATTTATTTTTATCTTGCTATTAAAAAGGAATGTTTTAGATTTCTATCAGTAATTTTTTTTATTTCTACATAAATAATTAGAATAAAAATTATTCTATTATTAATATTATGTAAAATATTGCTTCACAAAAAAATTGGTTTCAAGTTAAATGAGGAAAAACTGAAATCAGTGAAATTGTTAGTATGACTGATTTAATCAGACGTATGTAGCAAAGCTGGGAGACATACAACCACATCTGCATCCACTTTCCTTCTTTATACACTGTAGATAAAGTTGCTTTCAGGTGAGGCACTTGCCAGTTAACAAGTGCCTCACTAATTAAGCATAATTAAATTCTAGCTCCCAAGTTATCACCTTAAGATAACCCTCCTTTTTAAACTGCCTTCATTTATTACTGCACTAATTTTAATTGCAATTTAGTTCAAATACTGTATTTAAATACAAGTGTTTAAATAATATATTGTATTTAAATGCAGTTACATTTTATAAATCATTATAAGATGTTTACAGTCATAATAATGATTGATTTTGCTCTAGTGACCAAAACTAGATTAATTATAAGTTTTTTCCATATTTATCATAAGGTGTAACAAGACTGATTAAAACATTTTGTACTCAAGACATCCCATTCACGTCATCAGTGTTACCATCCGCATAATGAATGGCATCAATGTTTGACTGGTTATTAGTGTTTGTGTAATATCATGGGAGATTATTCAACCAAGCCATAAAATAAGGAGGAATCCATTATCAGAATTAAGAAAAATACTAAACATATACAACAGTTAGCATTGTATTCTTTTTTTTCTAATTTTCAGGGTTTTAATACAAATGATTAATATTATCATCTTCTATTTTTATTATTTTAATATTAGTATTACTTTTGTGTATTTCTTATTACCAATTTATTTTCATATCATATGAACTGAATTCTGTACAACAATGACACCTTAAAGGAAAGATCTTGTTGCTTTGTTTTGTATGATTCATGTAATTAAATTTATAGTAAATTAACATGTGAAATTGATTTATATAAATTTTAATATCCTTTAATTACTATACATATAAAAAGAGCAAATATTGAAATAAATTCAAGAAGAGAAAACTTTCATAAATGTCAAAAAATAAATTACTTAGAACCAATGAACATCTATGGTCATTCCCATTGCTAAGCAATTATCATTATCAGTAAATACTAATTAATTAATCCAAAAGAAAAAAGAAAGAAAGAAAAAGAAAAAAATAACAGAATAATCATAATTATTAATTAAACTATTCTTACAAAATACTTCAAAAAGGAAATTTCTATAATTTATTATTATTTATGTCTTTTTAAAAAGTAAAAGTGGATTATCATCATAAAACTATATAGTATCCGTATAGTATCTATAGTACCTAGTATCTATCTATAGTATATAGTATCTATAGAATCTATATAGTATCTGTATAGTATAGTAACTTATAGTATATAGTATGTATAGTACTGTGTAGTATTTAGTATCTAAATCTTCCCAGTTAATTTTAGTTTACAGTTTCTTTGCTTTATAAATCGAAAGTATCACAATTATAATAATTGTTATATAATTATAATTATTGTTTATAGTCAATTACTAGGGATGGATGAAGCAGGAGCGATACAAAATGCCATATAGTCAGGCGAAATGAGCCTTCAGTCAGAAATATAATTTGTATTCATCAAAAATTAATCTAAACATCAGGAAAACATTTTTTGAAAATATATGTTTGGAGCATAGTTTTGTATGGAAGTGAAACTTGAGATGATTGGAGTACCTAAGAAGAAAAGATTTGAAGCTTTTGAAATGTGGTTCTATAGGAGAATTTAAAAAATTAGATGGGTGGATAAATTGACAAATGAAGAGGTGTTGTATAAAGTGACAAATTGATGAAGAAAGAAGCATTTGGAAAAATATAGTTAAAAGAAGAGACAGACTTATAGGCCGTATATTAAGGCATCCTGAAATAGTTGCTTTAATATTGGAGGGACAGGTAGAAGGGAAAAATTGTGCAGACAGGCAATGTCTGTGATATGTAAAACAAATTGTTAGGGTTGTAGAATGTAGGGGGTATAACAACATGAAATGACTACCACTAGATAGGGAATCTTGGGGAGCTGCATAAATAAGTCAAATGACTGAAGACAAAAAAAAAAGTTTATAAATACGGGTAAAAAAATAATCATTTTTATAGTCATTCCTCAGCATTGTTCATTTATTTAATTATTATTTAATCACTGTTCACTTTTCCTTTTAGTTTTATTAAGTGGTTGGGTTTTTACAAACTTTTTTAATACCTAATGATTAACAATACTAGATACTAATGTAATAATTCAGTTTGATAATACTTTAATAATCAAAATGTTCATCTAGTCAAATGGCCAAAGCTTTTGAAGTATTTTCTATTTACAATCCCTTTGTCTAATTAAAAGAAATGCCTACACAAGTATGAATTACTTTGCAGTATATAACTTAAACATACTGAAATGATGGAATGAATATATGGTGTTATAAAATAACATCTGCTGTCTGTTACAAAAAAAATTTAAGAGATATCATTAACCTCTGAGACCATTTTCTGTTTAAATGAAAGAAATCATAATTTATCTAAGAATGGAACAACTGTAATTATTAATAAAAATCTAAATAATATAAATAAAAGGAAAAATAAAAATTTCTCTTATTACATTTATCATCAGTTATCTGATTTATTTATTTTAAACGTTGTCCACCCCTTTGTTTTTATATTTCTCATATCCTCTTTAAAATCCCTTTGATGATCAAATTTTCTGAAATTCTCTAGATACCCAATTACATTCAGCAACAATATTAATTCTTTATAAAAATGTTTGCCTTTATAATTTTGTTTAATTTATTTTGAAATATCAACGTCATAATTTTCAGTAAAACTGTTAAAAAAATATTTTGAAAATAAAAGCTCTATATATAAAATCATAAACCATGAATTTAGTATTAAATATCATTTTAATTTTTTTCCCATTTTCTAGAATGGCAACCAGTTCATAATGAACGACAATTGGTTAAAGTAGTTGGATCAGTTGTTGAGAAACCTGAACCTGTAGCCTCATTACCATCTGATATAGATCAGCATGCATTTTCAAAATTCACAAACATCTACTTTAAGGTATTACAACAAATTTTTTAATAGTTTTATTAAAATAGTTATTGTTCAAATAATTTATTTGCATGTACAATTAGATTTATTGTCTCAAATATATATATATATAGAAATGAGATTTTTTTAAAGTTTTTTTTTTTTACAATCTGATGTGTATTATTATTTTAGTTCTATTACATAAATATTTTCTCTTTCAGTCTCATGTGTGGGGTATGAAAAGAGAACCAATAAAAACTCCATTCTTAAATAAAGCAAAGGATTCTGATTTCACAGATTCGTTAGCATTATTTAAACTCATTCTAAGATTTATGAATGATGATTCTCTTGGAGGAAAGAAAGAGCAAGTTTTGGGAGATTATATTGCATACAAGGTAAGAAAGCACAATTTTTTATTATTATTTGTTTATTTCTGTTTTAATAACACAATTAATTAATTGTAAAAATGGATCTGCTACAAAAATCTCATCTAAATAAAATATAAATTGATGCAATAAACCAAACCCATGCATTCATTTCAGAAGTCTGGAAATCTTAAAAGGACTTCTAAAAAAACAAATTGACAAAATTATGCTTGTATAGATGTATAGATTTTATAGATGTAGTAAAAATTATGTCGGAAAATTAAAATCTTGTCTCAAGTTTATAATTTTAAAATAAAAAATGCACACTAGCCTTTTACAACACAATAAATAAATGTTTAATTAAAATCTACTTTTATTTTATGAATGTTTTTTAATGATTTTCTTTATATAAATTTATTTCAAGAGTTGAAATAAGAGTATTTTATGTAATTTCTCTTAATAAATTTAATAATTTTGTTTTTTCTTTTTTATAGGGTATATCAAATGAAAAATTGAGGGATGAAATTTTATGTCAGCTAGTTAATCAAACATGGAGAAATGATATCGCAGCAAATTGTGAACGTGGTTGGCTTTTGATGGCTAATTGCCTTTCAGTTTTCCCACCATCTTCACATCTATATAAATTTCTTTTGAAGTAAGGGACAAATTTTATAAAATTTAATAATATTAAGTAAGAATGAATTTATTTAAATTATAGAATTTAATATTTAAACAATTTATTTTTTTTATAATTACATTTTATTTATATTATTTATAAGTTTTTTAAGCTATTTAATTATTTTGGCTTTTAGATATTAATTTCTTGGAAAAAAAAAATTCTATAATACTTTGATAAATTTCTATATAGTTTTGTTTAGTATAGGACTACTTTACATGATTACTAATTTGTTAGGAACCATAATATTAAACTGCATGTTAATATGAGTAGCTTACACCCCCTTACAATCAATTGTTCTGCAAAACCTGAAAAATCCCAGCATGTTGAAATTAGAAAAAAATAATTAAGAATGTAATACCAATAATCAGTGACAGTGATTAATTTTTTTTTTTTTTTGCAAGATGATTACAAGCAAATATTTTTTTTATATTTCAGATATGTCTCTGATCATGGCTACAATGGTTATAAAGCTATATGTCAGCAAAAATTACTTATGAGTCATAACCAGTGGCCAAGAACATATCCACCTAACCTCCTTGAATGGCGTGCCAATAGGAAAAGAGTAAACATGGCATTGCAATTACAATTTGCTGATGGTAAGCATTTTAAATATTTTCTTAATGGTAGCTAAATAATCAGTAAATTATTATTATTAAGAATAATAATAATTATAATTATTTCTTAATAATAATTTAGCTGTATTCAGGAAAGTAGAAAGACCAATTTTTTTAGATTTTTTTTTTTACTGATTTATATACTAATAGGTAATATCAGCTATAGCAATATATGTTTAGCACCTATATCTATAACGGAAAAGATTTATTTTAGGCTCAGTTCTTCATGCAGAAAATAATGACTACTTGATACAAGATATCTCCTTTCTCTAATCTATCATAAAGACCAAGCAGGCTTGAATTTACAGTCATAATAAAATTGGTCAGAAAGAACCAAATATGTGGAAAGAATGCAAATGAATACAAAGAGTTCATTTAATTGTTTTGCATCAAGTAGACATTAACTTTTGCATGAAAAATTGGGTCTAAAAATTGATTTTCAAATGTTTTAGTCTTAGAGTAAGGGTGAAATATATATATATATATATATATACCTCTGATATTTTTAGAGAACAAAGCCTCCATCTATACATTCTGCATCCTGTAAATTATTGCTAAAATTAAATGCTCCCTCACTGAGTTTTGGTGGTTCACCTTCATCAGAGGCATAATTTCAAATGAACATTAAAATACAGAATAACGTTTCTCTTTAATCAGATGTAGATTCAGTAGTCCAAAATAGATCAAGTGTCTTAAGTAATATGTAATGTGATTTATCTTTATATTTATTTTTCCATCACATTTCCAAACCTATGTTTTTTTTTTTTATTTTATGTGTCATCATAGGAGGATAGATATGTTCAGCTTTTGTAGCTTTTTAATGATATCAACATATGTTGTAATAATTGTTGTGTTTGATCTAGCTGCATAAAATTATCTGCATTTTAAATCTTTATATAACTTTATTATCAAGGTTAATATATTTTATTAATCTGTGTTTAATAACACAGATTTTTTTTTATTTTGATTTTTTCTTGCAGTAAGATTTTTTAACGTTTACTTACGTTTATTAATTATTTTATGATAGTGTGATATATTGTTTAGGTTTTGTGTCACCTAGACTATTAAGTACCACATACCACTTTTTTATGTAATGTGTATTAATTTTAGTAACATTTAATTATTAATTTGAAAATTATAACCATTTATTTTATTTTTTATTAAATAAAAGAAATTTATTACAGTTTATATTAATTCATATTCATAATTCTTTTACATAATATATGTGTATACAAGAAAATTTTTTCAATAGATCTCTCAAAATATTTTTCTATGTAGATTAAAAGATGTGCCTTCCAGAAAATTTTTTTTCCTGCAATTTCAAGCAATTCTTGCTGTAAAACTGTTCACTTCTTTTGCTAACAATATCTCCAAAATAGTGTTCCTTTTCACTTGTCTCATTTAACCTTTGAAAACATGTCTTGTTTGTACAAAATACTTTTTTATACACTTTAAAAAAAAATAAAATAATATTAATTTTTCATTATTAATAACTTTAGTTAAATGGTGAGTCTGTGGTTGTTGCAATAAATAAAATAAAATATTCACGTAATACCAATATTTTATAAAGTATTAACACAAACATTTATATACATTATCAATGATTATTCAGAAAAATACCTTAAGCTAACTAAACTTTAGTTATCGAAAGTTGGACAAGATTTACTGTGCTACAGTTCAAATTATTCATTAGTTGAGAAAAATATTAGTAGAAAATACCCTCTACAAATACAAATGAACGAAGTAATCCTTTTGTTTCTAATTTACTTATTATTTACACTGGTATTCCAGTTTAACAACACAATATTTTATTTAATAAATAATAATCTAAATATTAAATTAATAAAATAGAAATTTATTAAAGTAAAATATTTTTATTAATTCTTTTAATTAATTAGGTGAATCAGTGACATGTAGTGTCGACTCTTGGACAAGATGTGAAACACTATGTGCAGCTGCTTTGACTGAACGAGGTGTAGCTGAATGTCATGGTTGGACAATATCTTTAGAAGATCAAGGTGAAAGAAATGGCCTTGATTATATTATGGATGCGATATCTGAAATGGAATTACCACCTGGATTCCCTCTACAACAGCAACAACCACCATTAATTTGTACTACTACAAAGGTACGCTTATATTTTCTATTTTAATATTGTTTAAATTACATATAACCACATAGAGAGAGAGGTAATTCACAAATAAAAGTGGCTGTTAGCTTTAGATCTTACTACTTCATGTTTTGCTAATTTTAATGGGAACAGCAGTGTTACATGTGTAGTAGGAATTACAAATGATACTAATTCACAGTTTCTTTTTTTTGTGAAAATGTAATGATGTTCATTGAAGAGCTTGTTCAGATGATAAACAAATTGTATCACTAAACTGTATTTCAACTGAAATTCAATTGGCTTATCATGCTGACGTGGGGGAAGTATTTTCAGCCCTTTGATAGCTATAAGTAAATAGTGGTGTTCATGATGAAGAATGTTCGGGGAAGCCCTCAGTAATAACCCACCGGGTTGGTCTAGTGGTGAATGCATCTTCCTATTTAAGGCCCTCAGTAATCACCGAGGACTTGTTGAAATGCATCGATGATGAAATCAGAAAAGATCGTCGCTCAATGATTTCCAACCTGGCCCTTCGTTTTCCTGATTTTCAAGGTCGTATTGTTCATGACCATTTAGGCTTCAGAAAGGTTTGTGCAACTTGGGTGCCACAAGTCTTAATGGAACGTCACAAAAAATTCCAAATGGGATCTGCTTTAGAATTTTTGATGCACTACACAGAAAAAAGTAATGAGTTCCATAATTCAATTGTAACGGCGATGAAACATGGATTTCGTATTACACACCAGAGAGAAAATGAGTCAAATGAAAGGCGTCATTTTCAATCATCAACCAGACCAGCAAAGGTCACAACCATTTGGACGCAACCATTTGGCCACAGCCTTTTGAGATCAGTTTAGCTACTGCTGATTGATTTCATGCCACATGGAACAACTATAAATGAAGAAGCCTACTGCGAAACTATATAAGTTACAGCGCACCATTCAAAATTGGCAACGTGGACGACTGATTGACGGTGTCGTCCTGCTGTACGACGTTGCAGGTCCAACACATGATTTACTGAGAAAATTTGGTTGGGAAATTTATGATCATTCACCATATAGTCTAGACTTAGCTTCTTCTGATTACCATTTGGTTGGGAAATTTAATTTGTTTGAGAAGAATTTTAGAGTGGTAAGCAATTTGCAGGTGATGGTGAACTTAAAAATGCTGTTAATCAGTGGCTAAATGGACTGGCGGCAGAAAAATACGATGAATGCAGAAGAATATTGAAGCTGGTGTAACGCTATGATAAATCTCTTAATTCATGTGGCAATTATGTAGAGAAGTAGTATAAGAAATAAAAGTAGTAATTTAAGAGAAATAAAAAAATATTTATATAAAGTTTTCAAAATAAATTCTTTTGCAATGAAACAGTCTATACTTTAAAGATAACCTCTCGTAGTTATGGTACTAACAAATATATTTTTAGAAAAGCTTATATTTAATTTATTTCATTTTGTAAATTTATTTTCTGGATTAGTTAACAAACAAAAATTGCTGTTGGAGGATTTTTTTTTTTTTTGGCACTTGCTGCTGTCTGTCTATTGAACTTCATACTTATGAATTCAATTGCCAATCACATTTATACTCTTTCTTCAATGAAATAATGCATTATATACACTGCTTCAACTCATCAGGGAAAAATATTTATTTATTTTTATATTATTTATTATTCACTTTAAAATTTGTTTAACTTTGAAATTTGAAAGCAATCGTTGAAAATCATATATTTCTTCAATTTGACCATTAAATTTTTACTGTATAATTATAATATTGTTATCAACATGGAATGATATGTGTATATAATGTTTAATTAAAGTAATGCAATTTTAATAGTGTATGTTATTGGAATTTTAAAGGATGTTTTTGGAAATAAGAGCCATAATATAATTTTTATGAATGAATTTTGAATTTATTAAATATGTTATTAAATAAATTACTAAATGACAGTAATTGCATCATGAGTTTTATGTGTTTTTCATAAATATGTGATTTTTTTATTATTTTGTTTTTATTAAAATAAAATGTGATGGAAAATTTATACAATAAATATCAATGCTTCTTTTCAGGTACTACCAGAACCTCAGCCTGCAGCAAGAAGACCTACAGTGCCACCACCTCAACCTCCTCAACAGACCAGTCCTGTGGTAAATTTAGAAATCAAATTTTGTATTTATATTACTAGATTATCATTAAATTTTTCAAAAGAGGCATCTCATGAGGTAAACCATGTTCTTAATGATTTAACCTCTAAGGAAATCAAATAAAACATATGTAAACACAACAACAACAAAAATTATTGTGAAATATCATTTAGATCCTAAACCATTAAGGTAGATATACTCATGTCAATTTACATGAAACAAGAACTTATTATTAGGAAAGAAAAAACAATTAAATCACTGTAAATAAAAATGCAATTTTATAAATTGAATTCCACAACTGACATTTGTTGTACAGTTCTGAACATATGAATCAGAAAATTCTTTATAGAAAGGAATATATATGTGAACAAAGCAGAATATTACGAGTTTAAATCTGTTTAGAGTTTTTATTTTTTATAACTGTAATTGTATAAATTTTTTAACACTTAACTGGTTTATGCTAGCTTTTCTGATCTTTATTGCCAGGATGAAAAGAAGAAAAATAAACCGTACCAAAATTTATAAATTAATTTTTTTTAAATAAAAATTTAAGTATATTATATTTTTTAAAAGTATAAGTAAAAAGTAATAATTGTAATGTTGATGAAAAAATTCCAATTGCTCCGATATTAAACCAAATTCCTGTTTTTTCATGATATTCTATTCAGCATTTTACTCAATAATATAAGTTACTTAATTTCATAAATAACTTGAGCAGTAATTAGTATGTATTAAAAGTGTAATGTAATATTAACTAGTATCAGGATATAGATTGTGGATCTACATCCATGATCTGTGACTGCAACTGTACAAAACTACATTTTATTTACATTCATACTTTTTCATTTTCATTCATCCTCTGAAGTAATACTTTATGGTGGTTCTGGAGGCTGAACAGAAAGATAAGGGTATCAGCATCTTGTCTCTTTATCTATGAACAACTGAAATTTGTCCATATGTGTATGGACACATCTTTTAGTAGAAAAGTTTTCATGTTATTCATTTGTTTAGAATCTGTTAACATTTCAACTAAGCCTTCTCAACATTTTGGTAGAATATAATTTTCAAATATCATTGTTATTTATTTGTTCACAAATTATATTTATTTCAATATTAGAATTCTCCACGATGAAAATAAAATTTTTTTTTTGAGATGGCGTCCCACCACCCCACCCCAGTCAATAGTACCCCTTACCTCAAACATATTAAATTTTTATTAAAAATGTGTGTTATTAAGATACTATGTAAACAATGAAAATTATACATTTTATTTTCGTTATAATAATCATAAAATGTATTAATTGGTATTATAAAGAAAATTATTTAGTTTATAAACTCTATCAAAAATGGAACAGAAGGCTATTATTTTGATGATTAAAAAATCACTGCTATCCCCTTTAATTATCTAATATTTACTTTAATCTCAATTTAAGGACATTAATTCTAAGTCTGCAGTTGTGCCATTGTGTTAGTATCAAAGTTCTTAGTTGAAAACAAGTAATATCTTACTTAAAAACTGATCTCAAATAAATTTGTTGAATACCGATGAAACTCTTAAGCGAACTCTTGAAACAACACCTCCACCATGTTGAATGCAAGGAAAAAGTTGAAATTAGCGTGACACATCATTTTATTGAGGTTTTCTCCTCTAACTAGACCAAATAATAAATTTTCCATATCCATTAGCAATTGAAATAAATAAATTCATCATCATAGATGAATTTATTTTAACAAATTTTAACAAAGTGAAAGGAGACTTTGTATTTCTTTCTATTATTTTTATGTATAATAAATTTCTTTAAATAATCCATTTCAAAACAATATACATTACCACTACTACCAATGAAAAGGTAACACTAAAATTTTAAATAAAAATTAGGGAAACAAGGTAAATGTAGATGTGTTATATGATAATTATTTATAGGCTGTATATGAAATTCAGCTTTACTGTTATTTATAGAAATAAGATATTAAACATAATTTATTTATTTCTCGTAAATTTAAATTATCAATTATTGGTTATGATTTCTTTATATTATAACCTTTTTGACGTGCAGAAGAGCTTCTACTTTAAACTACATTGTAATGGAACCCAGCTTTATTAATATAGTGACTCATTTTCTTACTTTAAATCAATTTTGACTTATAGAACTAATAGAACAAAAAAAAAATTTTTTTTGTCATCCATTTTAGTGAATAATAACTTCAAATTTTTGAGTTCCTACACTCAATTTTTAATTAATCAGTTATGATAAAAAGTACATTGTGGGTGATATTTTTAAAAATATAATTAACTACTTCGAAGATAAATTCTTTACTGTAATATTAATTGATTTATATGTCCTTAATCAGTTACTAAATATAAACATAATTTTTTCATAAGTATAGACAAAAGCTAATTTATAGATTGTAAGATGTGATTTAACAGTTAATTTTATTGCCCCACCTATTATGTAGATCAATCTCTGCTGTTATTCACACTATCTTACACTGGATTGTTTTTTAAGAGATAATTTTATATCATTAAAAGGAAATTGATGTTAAAAAGAGATGCCGACAAATAATTCTGTACTACTCAATAATATATTCCAATTCTTTACATATTAAATTTAATATGTACAATGTGATACTAGAAAAAACAAAAATTGTTGAAGAGGGCAGATCATTGAGAATATATGTACATATATAGGGAAGATGATTACTTCACTATATAATAATTACACTAACTAGTCAGTCAGGTAATTATTCTAATAATCATTCATCCAGTCATTTATAATTTTTGTTTGAATTATTTCAGGCAAACCAGATGAAAGTAAGATCTGTTTCTCGTGATCATACAACTGAGATGGGTCTATCACGTCAGTCGGCATTAAATGATCGATACTTTGATAAACCAGGACGGTCTCGCAGTCTTGACAATCTTTTGTCTCCTGTAAGTGCATGAGTACTTTTATTTTTTTTATTGCTAACATATTACATTTGTAAATATAGCTCTCATAAGTCAAATATAACTTATGATTATCTATTATACATGACCAAAACATGTAATAACATATCAGCTATGTGCAGTAAATGAAAGCAAGTTTTATTTCAATCTGATATGCATTGTATAAAATAAGAGAAAAGCTCATGTTACCGCTAATAGTTTATAAATTTGAAATTTAATACTCATTCTTTGGATTATGTATATTGATAGATTCACTGATCAGCATATCAAAATGCAGGTAAATGTTAAATAAAAACCAGATGAAAAATTGATTTATTATCTAAATGTGTGAATCATATTTCCAGATGATCTTTTTGGAGCTTTTCTTCGCATGCTTCTTGAAGTAGTTAGAAATATCCTTTAGTATCTGATAAAATAGTATATTTGAATAAGCAGCGTTCAGAAAATCTCTTCTGTAAGTATAGTTCTTCATATTTAGAAAGTGTACAAAACTTCCCTTCTAATTTTTTTTGTAATTTGTTAAAATTAATTTATTTGTTACATTTAATTACTTGTTTTGAAGGTTCTGATTTTGCAGTTACAGTAGGAAATGACAACCCCAGGACCCAAACTGGTTGTAGCCTTTCTTTTAACTGTACTCAGACTCAATAATATATCCACACAACACATATATGATAAAACATTACACATTTCTTAAGGTAAACTTTATTTATAGTAACTATAAATAAAGTAATAAAGTAAAATTAATAACTCCGTTTAATATTGTCATAAGCATTAAATTAGTTACAATATTTTCCCTCAAAATTTAAAGTCAGAAATTTTAATGAAGTTAACTCTCCACTTATTACTCTCATTATTAGATTGATGTCTCAAAAATTTCTAAAAGATTCTAATGAAATAGCCTGACTGGTGAATTGCAAATAATGAGATTAGAGGAAAAAAAATAGATATTGTTTATTGTTATAGTTGGTTTATAGTTTATCAAAATAAAATAACAAACTACAAATAAAAAATATTACTACAATGTATCCTGTAAATTTGATCCTTATTGAATCACTGTATATATTTTATTATCATAAACTCATTTTAATATAATTTCTAAAGTTATTAGTGCTTTTGAAAAATGTGAGCACTAATAGTGTGGTACGCTGTAAGTTCACATCAAAATACTGTATTAAAATATAAATTTAAAATTATAAAATGTATTAATCGGTTAAAATTTATAATTATTTTTATTGCTTTGTAGGTGGCAGCAGCTGGATCAGTTCCATGTAAATTAGATTCTTTGGGATTATCACATAGTCGTCTTAATGAACGTTATCATTCAATGGAAAGAATACAGGAAGCAGATAATGTTGGAGAGTTAACAAAAGCCGAAGAAGATAATTTAGAATCAGTTAGCCAGAGAGGAGAAAACAGAAAATATAGTCTTACTGGGTAATAAAATCATTAGTTTTATTAATAATTTACCAACTGTCTTGAAATTTTTAAATAATATTATATTTTTAACATTTCATTTTTTATACTTAAGTATATTTTTATTACATAAATTTCGTTATTTTTTAATTTTAGTGCTTCATCTGATGTATTAGTATCTCACAGTCAACTTGAATTTGACTTTGCGGAATTAACAACAAGAAGTGAAGATGACAAAGGCAGCTACATAAGAGGCCATCCGAGGTAATTATTCTTTTTTATTTTTTTAAATGAAATAACAAAAATGTGAAAAACGATTGCAAATATTTTTGTTTTCTAAAATTTTTGGAATTTAAAGATGTTTTTGGAATTTTTATTTAGTTCATAAGTTTATAAATGGTAATATTGCTATAAATGCATATTTTTAGTTGACTTAAAGTTCATTTAATAATTAAAGTGTATTTGATATGAACTGTAGTTGATCATTTAGAATGTTTACAATGTATTTTATAGTTGCACTTTTGATAAGTCTACCAAAAATTAAAAAAACTCATGGATCTATTTTTTTATTTTTTTGTATTAATGGTCATAAGAACAATACATTTAGAATATATTTGTAACATTGATAAATTTATTGTACTTCGGAGAATGCTACCAGTAACTGTGTAAATTTATAGGGAATATATAAAAATTACTCACATGTTTAGCATTTTACTAATTTTGTCACAACCATTTTAATAGATAAGTAAAAAAAGACATTTTCTTTTAATTGTTATCTACTTTTTGCTTTGATTTAAATACTATGAGCTGCTGAGTTTGATCAAGATTAATTTGTGATGAAATTTTTACAAAATTTACTGTTTTGTTTAGAAATATATATGTAAATCTGTAAAAAAATTTAAATAAAACATTAATTTTATCAAAAGGAAAATGAAAAAATACAGTTAAGATTTTATAAATTTAATAATCAAAGTATAATTTATTCTCGTATAATTTATTAATAGTAAACAGATTTCTAAATTTAAAAAGAGAGATTCTGTATTATTCCTAAATAAATAATAAATAGATAAAAATTTATAAAATTCTAAATAATACTTGGCAATGTTTTTTGATAATATCGGAAGATCTGCCATTTTTTCAGCTTTGGGAAGAAAAAGTAGTCGCTGGAGCTAAAGCTGCTATGGTATCACTTCAAGGCATAGGTCATGAAGTTTTGCTGCTGCAATCCAAGATGCATGTGCAGGCAAATTATAATGGTGAAATAGCACTCTCTTTTTGGCTGGTAATGAATATTAAGCACCATCACTCAGTCTCTTCAATACTGAAGCATAATTCTCCCCAGCGATTGCCCTGCCATTTTTCAGATAGTCTATGACCATCACATCATGAGAAACCCAAAACGCCATAGCCATAACTTGCTTCAGATGGAATCATTTTCACTTTCTTTGAGGCATTTTCAACTTCTCCCATCCACTGTTTGGAGTGCTGTTGGTCTTTGCTGTGTAATGGCTAATCCATGCTTCACCTATTGCTATAAAATGCCAAAGAAACTCAGTAGAATTACATTTAAATAGGTCTAAACACACTTGAGAAGTGTTCAGTTGAATGTGTTTTTGGTTCACAGTTAACCTTTTCAGGATTAAAATCACACTTATGCAACTGCAGTAAACTGTCTACACAGATTGTGTAAACTCGTTTTAGAACTTTATCATTGGAGTGCTATCATTGTTCTAACGTAACTAATAGAATTCTTTCACCGACATGTGTTGCACATTATTGGCTTTAAAATGATTTGTTTACACTACTGATAGGTTGCAGCTAACAGTTGGAAATAGAAAGAATAAAATCATGTTGCCAGTATTCTAAAACTAGGTTCTGTAAATTTTGTTGAACTCTGTTAGTAAATACAGCCAATTCATCGCATTCATGTCTAGTATTTATTTCTTCTCATTAAAGCTCCAATAATGCCCAGAATTATTGAACATATAGTGAATGAAACAAACACATATTATACCCAAACCTCTGAACAAACCGATCTTACTCATTCAAATTTAAAACGATGGAAACCAACCGACATAGATGAACTGTATATATTGTTGAGTTTGATCATGCTTATGCCAAGAAATAAGAAAAATTCTATAAAAAAGTACTGGTCAACAGATAGGCTAACAATACATTCCCAATATTTTTCGAAACTAT
Organism: Lycorma delicatula; assembly: GCF_047948215.1. Classification (NCBI taxonomy): domain Eukaryota; kingdom Metazoa; phylum Arthropoda; class Insecta; order Hemiptera; family Fulgoridae; genus Lycorma; species Lycorma delicatula. The sequence continues at coordinate 53,103,815 of NC_134463.1, forward strand.
GGCTAGAGACAGATATTTGAACATTCTTCATTTTGCCAATAGTAAAGATCAACCACCTGGCTTCTGCCTTTTCAAAATTCAAGAATTATTAGATAAATTGAAAAAATATTTCTGAAATGTGTTTTATCATTTTCAGAATACAGTAATTAATGAGTCCTTAGTTTTGTTCAAAGAAAGGCTTAATTTTATATATGTTTATAATAAAAATTTTGTTTTAAAATTTGTTAAAAAAAATAGTTTTAAATTTTAAGTTGATTAAAATAATATTCATTCCTAGTAATTGTGAAGTTATAAGTCATAAAGAGAATGACTACATAAAAATGAGTAACTTTAATAAAATAACCTAGTCTGAGCATGAACTAGGATTTACAGTATGCGTTAGTCCCAAAAAGGTTAATAAACACAATATTCGTCTACTGAAAGCTTTTTCATACCCAAAATATCACATATGTAGTGGAGGTGGTCTATTGAAATATTTGTGATGTTCAGAAGATTACTTTCTATTTTGAGTACTGTTTATTTTTCTAAGCTTCATTTTTTTATTATATTTATGTTGACGTTTTTCAAAACAAATCCATTATCAAAACTTATTTTACTCCTTAACTTATTGCACTTAACTTAGATGGTATACTTTCCAGCACCTATCTAAATATTCTTACTTGACAAATATTATAATAATCTTATTAAACTTGCACCATCTCTATGTCAGGCTGAGAACTTTCTAAATAACCCTGATATATCAGATATGTTCACATAACAAGTTTTTAATCTGTTACTTGGTGTCAGGGATAGAAACTGAATGTTCATTCAGTAAATTCTGTGATTAAAAGATTAGAAAATAGTTTAACTTTAGGTAGAAATGAATGATTTAGGATTATTTGGTAAATTATTTTATTTATTAATTTTTATCCTTTCACAGGTTTATTAAGTCACAGTATGCTGGAAAAAGAGCAGCTCCTGGTAGCCATTCCAGTCGAGGACATATTGAAGCAAGAAATTCGGATAAATCTGAATCTGGAGTTAAAAGTTCAGCATTATCTGACACTAGTGAAGCTCCATCTTTAGGTAAAATTTATTTTTGTAGTGTTTAAGTGCTTTACTATAGAAAACCAACAAACAGTAAAAAATTATATATTTTTTTAGTTCATATATGTACATTAAATGATATTTATATCACATAAATGTATTTTTTAATATCAAAATCACACAAAATCTTGATGCATTAAATTGCTTATCATCTGTTTCTTCTTTTCCTTACATGATTTTTATTATTTAGAATTTTGTTCATTATTGTTATCATAACAAAAATTTAGTAACAATAAAGTGCATTCATAGTAGTGCTTTATTTCCAACACCAAATGGTACTGAAACCATTTTCAAAGTGTCCAAATTTGGCAAAATGTTTTCAACAGGAAAGATGACGTTTGAATCATTATAATACAATTAATGAGACAAGTGTTTACCAATAAAAATCTGAAACAAAGCGATCATGTTTACAATAGAAGACTATCGATTTTTCAGTCAAAAAAGTTTAATTGATGAAAATAACAGTTTTTTAGCAGTTTAATAACAGTTTTGTTAATGAAGAAACTATTCAAAATGAATTTATATTAATTGGAAATACAATCTACCAGGATTACTCTTTAGTAATAAAAAAATAGATGAAAATGAACAGCTCATACAGAGTTGTCTCTAAGGAATTCTTTTTCTGATATAAACATAAATCTGCCAGAACATTTTTTACCTATTCAGTAGATTTGGGTGCCAGTTATATCTCTGTTCTTAAAGCTGAAGAAATTATCTTAAAGGAACATTAATTTTAGTTTATCAAAAGCATTACAATAGCTGCTATGAAGACCATTCCACATAATTATTTCTGAAATCTTTTGAGGAGTCGGGTAGATGCTGGTATCAATGCATAGCTATCCAAGGAGATTAATTTGAAGGGGATAACAGTTATACTCAGATTTGAGAAAATACTTACTAAATTTATTATGATATTTTATTAACCTTATTGTCAGATTTTATAAATCAGTCAAAATGTCTGTACTGTGTTTTTTAAATACTGTTTTCTGAATTGATTTTCATTTTGGTTCAAACAAAGAATTGGACTTAGTTAAGTATTAATACCAATAAATATTGAATGCATTTAATTTTGTTATTTTTTTTTTACATACTTTTGAAAATATTTCAGTTATCATAAGTTAGACTGAATTTTCAAAAGCACTAAATTCTATAACTTTATTTTAAATAACTCTTTTAAAATTAAAAGAATAGAAATATTTTAACTTGAAATTTTCTAAAAGTTAATAAAAAATAAATCCTTATTGGGAAAAAACAATAGCATTACATTTTTCAGTTATTTTCTGTACAAGTGAAATTTAAATTTTATTACATATTAGTTTTACTATTTGGTGATAATAGTTTAAAATTAAACATCAATATTTCCCTGTTTTCACTTCTATTTTAAGATTGAGTTGCAAATTCACAGCAGGATAAGATTTTGCTTTAATTACTATTAATATGATTTCTCCAATAAATCTATTCGGTGCAACTTAAAATGTTTTCATAATTAATTTTATAATTTTAATATCTTGTTTTTCTCTTTATTTAGCATCCCATGTGCGTCGTGTACGAGTACCATCACAAGCTTCAGATGTTGATCAATTTCTAGATGATTTGTTCAGTCCAGTTCTGGATCAATTATCTGATGCCAGATCACTTGCAGCATCTATTAAAGGAGGATCTAAACAGTAAGTCTATCTTAGTCTTATTACTGCAAACCACCGGGTTGGTCTAGTGGTTAACGCGTCTTCCAAAATCAGCTGATTTGGAAGTCGAGAGTTCCAGCGTTCAAGTCCAAGTAAATGGTTAGTAGTCAATTTGCCAGTTATTTTTACACGGATTTGAATAGTAGATCGTGGATACCGGTGTTCTTTGGTGGTTAGGTTTCAATTAACCACACATCTCAGGAATGGTTGAACTGAGAATGTACAAGACTACACTTCATTTACACTCATACATATCATCCTCATTCATCCTCTGAAGAATTTTCTAAACGGTAGTTACCGGAGGCTAAACAGGAAAAAGAAAGAAAAGTCTTATTACTGCAAAGAAGAAAACAGCCTAATTTTCTCCATGTGGTGTTGAAAAATAATGTTATTTTTAATTTTATTTCTCTTCAAACTTTGTTTGTTTAAAATTAAAGCTAATTAAACTATTCTTCGCTATATGATGTCATACTTGATAACAAACTAAAAACTAATATATCAACTGGTGTCAAATAGAAAATATTTTAAAATGTTATTCTTAAATTTCATTTATTTGCAATTAATCCAAAACTGTATCAATAGTAAACAAATTATTAACATTGCTTGTGGAAAATTCAAAATAGGAAGCAAGGAATTACTAACATGGTATTTCTTGAAAATATTCCTTTTTCATCACAGTTCATTGTAATTTTTCCTAAAAATCATCACAAGATTACACAGACAATTAAAAAGTAATTTTAATGAAAACATCAAAAACATAACTTCTTTAAATTTGTACATCATAAGTTGATTATAATATCACCTTCCATCTGTCAATACTTATTTATTCATTCTGGCAAATGCAGGCTCATTCTAATAATAGCTACATTCCCCATGTTCTTTTGTTAAGATACACAATTAAAAATATCCAAGAAAACTGGATCAGAATGTACATTCAGAAGCTTCCAAATAAAAGTTGATTCTAACACTGCTGTGAAAGCTGGCTGACATTTACCACAGATTATTAAATTACAAATAATATTATTTATTAAAAATTTAACTGTTATATAGTTATTGTTTCCAGACGAATTACATATATCACTAAATTGACTTTTCTTATGCTTTGTATTACCATTGTTTTGTAATACCAGAGCACACCAGTACTGTCTCCTTGTCTAGATTTCCGCATTTACCACCCTATATATATATATATATATATATATATATATATATATATATAAGTATGTATGTATGTATATGTATAGAGTGCATCACAAAGTTCTCCCAGACTTTCATAACCTATTCTACTCGTGAAAATAATGGAAATAATTTATATAAATATTTCTCCTAAAGATAGTGAAAGATTTCACTTGAATTTCAGCTACCCTGGTGAAATGAGGTCATACTGAAATTTTTACAAAAATTTCTTATGATTTTTGACCTAAAAAGTTGAATAAATTATGTCCCAAAACCATATTTGCAGTAGTTTTTGAGATATTAGGGAAAACCAATAAATTGGGGTAAAAAACCTTGTTTTTATGTTTGACATACAATAACTTTATTAAATGGGTAATAACCATATAAAACTTTTAAACAAAATTTGTAGAGAATTTAATTCTGAACAAAATGGGTAAGATAAGTTGAATAAAACAAAGAAAAGTTAGAAAAATTCAAATTTTATTAAGAAACTTTAGAAACAGTACACCAGACCAAAGTGCATTATGCTGTATGTATCAATTTATATTAAATGTTCAAAAATGAGCCTGCAGTTTTCAACACGCTTCTGTACTGATTTTGTTCCTCTTTTTAGTTCTTCAAGGCTGTCCTTAAGTTCCTCAACCACATCTAAAATGCGGACAATTAATTCCTTACAAGAATGTATTTTCGTTCTGTATACAATATTTTTCATCCATTCCCAGACACAAAAATCTAAAGGTCAGGCAATCTTGGTGGCCAGGAATGTGGACTCCATGACCGTTCCATTTCCAATAGAACATAAATACCCAACCAATGCTGAGGTGGAATTTGGACCTCAGCATTATTCAACTTCACTAATCCACAGAAACTGTTTTATTTAAAATTGCTCTAATCAATGGCATTTCATCCTTTTCTTTTCAAGATCCTAATCCTGAGATAGTCCATGTACTGCAAAATCATCAGGATGCAGTTCACTATTCTACTCCGTAATTGGTATGATTTTCTAAATTTATTTAATTATTTTTTTTGTTTCTCACCATCTTTACAAAATTTGTTTTTCAGAACTCTCTTATTTGTTTAACCTAAATATTTTCTTTCCAGGCTAGCAGAATATGAACATGATATCTTCCAGTCACTATTTGATGATGATGATCTATGCCTTGAAGCATCAGAACTGGCTGATACCATCAAAGGTGGAGGACAGGGTGTTGGTGGAGTTGGTGCACAAGAGGTAACCTTCAATTATTTTGAATATTAACAAATTTTTTTAATTTATTTCTTTTAAATAATGTGGTTTTAATTCTCTGGTTACTTACATATTTGTATGCATGTAAATATGTATAATTATTCTTTGATATTTGGGATTCAGTTTTTTTTTTTTAATTTACTGTTATTAATCAGGTTGAATCATTCAAAGGTTACAAATAGCTCTGAGGCTATAATTTTTTTTATTGCCCTGCATTTGTGTAAAAAGAGATAGGCAGCTATATTAATAACCCATCAGAAAGAAATGCTTCATTTGATTTTGGTTTTTTATTTTTTTTTTTATAGAAATAAAAAATGTCATTATCATAAGCATTGAAAATATTCTAAATGAAAGGTTATAAAATATAAAACAACTGCTACAAGAGGTAGTTGAATTTTAATGCACACTTGAATGTAACAGAACAAAATATTGCACAAGGAGTAACAGATGCTGCCTTGTGAAGTTAAATTTTAACTTATTCCACACCCTGCATGTTCATCAGATTTGGCATCCTATAATTTTCACCTCTTTCTGAAATTAAAGGAGATATTAAGGATATTCATTTCACCATGGATGATGAACTAAAGGATGCAGTGAGGTATGGATCAAGGAAAGACCACCAGCATTCTTCACTGATAAAATGAGAAAACTGGTTCACCATTTTGATAAATGTATAGCTGTAAATGGTGATTAAGTGGGAAAATAAGTGTAATTTTTTATAGAAAATAAAACATACTTTTATGTCATAATTTGTTTCATTTGACAATATCTTTTCATTTACGAGTTATAAGCAACTTTTTGCATTACAATTCAGTCATCCCTCTATGTTTACTGATACAAAAATAAATTTCAAAATAATTAAAAGGTGTTCATCATCAATTATCTGAAAAATTAAAAACCCTAAAATTAATTACAAAAATAATTAATTTTTTATTTATTAATACAAAACATTTTGTGATATACATAATTAATACAATATACATGCATATTATGAAAACATTATCATGAACTGAAATAACAAATAAATATCACTTTTGGTTGTGTAAAACCATAATAAGTAAATGAGTCAAGAAATAATGTTATGTATGGTAACTACACAAATATATTTCATTAAAACAGAGTTGTCTGAATGAAAAAACTAAAAATTTTCCAGCATTGAAAATGCTTCGTTTTGAGATCTTGTTATCTAAGGTTTAATCATTATAATGAACCATACCATCCTAAATAAAGAATTGCTTAGTTTCTAAGGGTTAGCCAATAAAAATAGTGGTTGTAAGAAGGCTTACTTATTAAGAAGCAAACAGAACTCATTAATATCCTGGCGTAAATCCAGGAGTTTCTCAAAATATTATTGCTTTCATGAGGCTTTACAAGTGTGCTGCTGACACTTTAACTCAAAATTGAGAAAACTTTATAATCTAACAATCTAGAAATAAAAATATAGAGAAAAAATCACTGAACAACATTGTTTGTGGGAGTATGCAAAAGAAGCTAACATGTATCAAGACAGAGTGACAAATAGTTGATTTACACAGCAATGCAGTACTCCATAAAAATTAAATCTTTACACTATTCTAGATAAACCAATACTAAATAAACATTAATTAATGTTTATTCAGAACCTACTATAGAACATTCAAAATCAGATAATTTTTAAAAAGGTGAATACATTTTTTATTTATATATTATTTTTTTTTATTATGATTTATTCTTATTAATTTTCTTCTTTTTTAACAGCCAGCTACAGCAAATCAACCAACACCTATGTTTAGTCTAGCACCAATGGTTGGTTCTCCTCCACCCGTAATGCCACCACTTATGCCTCCAACACCATTACTTATGCCTCTTTATAATACTTCAGGTAATTTTATAAATCTTTATTCCAATTTTTATTTAAATCTCTTTTATTTATATGTTTGCCATTTATTTCTGTCATGATTTCTGCTTTAAATGTTTTCTTTTTTGTGTTCATTTGGCTAAATATTCATTCTAGAAGTAGATTTTTGTGTGCTCTGAATGGATGCAATCTTGAAACCATTTTTTGGACAACCTGCAAAATCCGAGATCGCATCCATGTAAAACATCAAATGACTTGTTACATAATTATTGTTGCATAATTATCTTTTCTTTAGAAATGTCTGTGCTATTTCCTTTACTAAAATTCATTTAAAATATAACACAAAGTAACAATAGTTCCATTAATACCAATAGTCAGTTTTTCGTTGTGGCCAGTTTTTTCCCTTTTAGTTTGATTTACATCTTTTTTTTTTTGTTTGCATGTACACCAACTGTTCTCTTTTCTGGACTCAGACAGTAATATCTTACTAATAATATTCTTGTATCAGTTCACTAAAAGATACAAGGATATATGACACAAATGAACATTTACTAACTATACCTGATGTTACTTAACTTCTGCGTTCATTTGAGAAAATTATATGGCCAAATCTATTTACTTTTTTACTTTTCTTTAGTTCAAAAAGAAGTATTCTTTTTTAAACGTAACATACTGTTGTAAATAGTATTATATTTATTTTTATCAGAGTAGTATTTTTCAAATAATAATTTACACATTTTTAATGTTATGTTGTTCTTGTGTATCATACAAAAATTATTTCTCTAAACATAGGTCTACTCTATTTTTTTTCTGACAACCTTCCTCTATATATTTGAAACTTCTAGTGATTACAGTACTGAATCTTTTAATGGGTTCATTTTTATCAGTGTGTTTGTAAATTTGTTCTATATTTCGATAAGGTTCTGTAGAAATCATATGAACATATATTTTAATTATTTAAGAAGAAAAAAATATTATATCATAATTATATACTATACTCACAATAAATTTCTTTTTCTGTTGTTAACTATTGTTCAAGTAAAAAAACTTGTTTAGAAGCCACATACAATTACTTTTTGCTTATTTTTATATTTTATTTTATCAACATTAATTAAAAACAGATATTATTGTTAATCTTAAAAGTTTACTATTCACAATGATATTTTTTAACCGTTCCATTCGTAAACAGCCATGAGGCCAAAGTATTTAAATTAAATAAGCTTTCACTTTTCTTAGTAATTAAATGCTACCTACCGTTGAAGTCTAATTAACAACACTTCTTAGCATGGTAATCCTTGGACATGATTAGCTACGGGTACATTCACTACATAAACAAGGGATACAGGCTCTTTGTAGGTCCCAAATTATGAAAGCTGTATTAGTTGTCTGGAGACTTCTTCAATAACATGAAATCAATCAATAAAATTTTTAATTTTATGATGTTGAAACATCATTTATTGTCTTGTCATTTCTTTTGAATTTATTTATAAAATGATGACTAAGCATACACTTAATTTTATGGAAATAATTTCTATTTATAGTTTTTATTGAATTTTTTTATTTATTATCTAATTTTATCTATAACGATGTTCATGACATATAACTATTACTGATATTGTAGCATGTGTGTGGTACGAAGGGTTGTTGTTGTGAATTAGAAGAATTATGTTGGGTAGGTTAGTTACATATTCTATAACAACTATTGTATACCTTTTAATAGCATGTAACTAAATGGTGACCTAGTTTGTTTTAATTGTATCTTAATTTGATTTCCATATTTTAAGACTTTTTTTTTTTTTAGTAACAACAGATTTAATTATTGTCATTATTTCCTTTGCTTTTTATGAATTAACATAATTTAAATTTTATAACAAACTAAAAACATTAATTAAATACTTGTTTTTATTTATGATTCATGAGTACCTACATCTAATATTTCTAATATCCTGTAACCATCTTTATATCTTTCAGAATAATAACTAATCACTTACATCCTTCAGTTTCATAACTTTTGTAAATAAAGACTAACAAAGGAGTAAAAAGAAATGGAATTTGTTTTAAGGTTAGGTCAGTTAAGATTTAAGTCTCTTGTGCAGGTACGGGAGCATCCAGCTTCCCTGGAGGTTTCTCATTAGATCCAAATGCTTCTATGGCTTCCATGACACCTGGCTATATGCCTGTACCAATCTACAACATGCAAGGTAAAATGAAACATATGTTTCAGTTGCTTCATGATGTAAATATGTATATAAAATTTCATAGTCCCATTTAGTATGCAGTATTTTTTACAGATTTGTCAACACTTCATTACAATCATACACCGTAAGTTTATTTTTTATCCGTATTTTAAAATTAATATTTTCAGGTTATTCTTGTTAAAAAATATAATGTAATTAAATAAACTATTCATTGAAATGATTATTTAAATAAATGGAGGTTTATTTACAGTTAGGTTAGATTAGGTTTATGTCAATTAATACTAATTAAATGTGATCAAAATGCTTTTTCTAATTCACAACTACATGTTTCGTCAATTTTTTTTTTTTAATTTCTTAATGTTTTTTTGATGAGCTGAAGATAATTTTCTTATGTTCTTTCTTTGCTTTACATAGTTATTGATAATTTGTTGTGGTGATTATTTTTCTGTTACTTTAAATTATTTATTGCAGTTAATCTGTTGTGAAATTTTCAGTAATTCTTGTGTTTACTGTCATTATTTATTATTTTCTGTTTCTCTTCTATCTTTTACTCTTTAGCTCTCTAAAATTATGTTTTACTATTTAAAATGATAAACTTTTGAAATGTCATAATAACAAATATTTATAAATACAAAGTTTTTTATAACATAATTAAAAAAATGTTTGTCACCCTTTCCTGAATGGAAAAATGGTTGCATAAGATTTGGTTCGTTTATAATTTCAAAAGTTTATTATTTTAAATAATTTTCATCACTGTTATGAGAAAAGACAACACATTATTTTAAACTTCATAATTACAAAATGTTACACGTACTCTCTAACATTGTTTTTAAGTACTTCAGTGGTTGAAATAATTTATAAGTTCTATTTAAATGACTTTTCATGATAATTTTAATATCTTCAGTACTAGAATAGATTTTTTTTCAGCAAAAGATTCAATCAAATTTTTAAGGACAAGAAAGATAAATATGAAACACACGTGCATTTTGCAAATACCAATCATTACAACTATGCAATAATAATAATAATAATAATATTAACAAAATTCTAACTTTTAGAATGAAAAATATAAGTATTTTTAATTTATGATATAGTTTTATTTTAGTGTGTTAAACATTTATATTTTTCTTTTTAATGTAAACGTTCTTGTATAATAAATTTTTTTGGAAATAAATATTTTTAAATCATGTAAAAATATTTTTAAGTGGAATAATGTTTAAGTTGGTTTAAATGCATTCCAATTTTAAATATTTGTCTACTTAATTGTAATAATTTTTAATGAAAATTTAAAAATAATTGTGTAATTTTATTAATGTAAGATCTGCAATTATTGTATGTGAATGTGTGAAAAGGCATTTTATTCTTATTTTCTTTTTTAAGTTTAAAAATGAGTTAATAGAAACAGATTATTGATAATCTATGCATGTACATTTTTAAGTGTTATATTAAGATAAAATTAGTGCATCAACTTTGCTTACCAAGGTAGAGTGAGCTACTTCAAGATTCATTACACTCTCAAATGAAAGACAAGAAAATACATTCAAAGATATATAATCTCCATAACCCTTTGAACAGGTGTTGATATTGCACAGATGTTTTTCACCCTCAAAAAAAAAAATTTTTTTTAATTAACCCTTTGAAACGTATTCATTTAGCGAATTCTGTAAAGTTAGACATTTATGACAGTTATTTAAAGCTGTTTATTAGCTGTACTCTCATCATCATATTTAACTTTTATTTTATTAAGAAATATGGGTAATCAAAAATTTTTTCAATCTAACCTCATAACATTAAATACTGTTTCTGTTGGAGTTAGTCCTTGGGAGTTAGCATTTCTTAAGACACACACACACACACACACACACACACACACACACACACACACACACCATATACTTGAGCACTAATTGGGTTATATAGTCAATCCTTTCTGCATGTATATGTTTGATTTACAGTTTTTGTTTCTTGATTATTTTAAAGCTTTGATATTTAATTTTTCAAAAAAAATTCTTGTTTTTAAGTTATAAAAATTTTAAAGTATAAAATTATTTTTTTTACTGGAACATATTTTTCTAGGTTACTTATTTTTAATTTATTTTAAATAATAAGTTTTGGCAAAATAAAATATATCTACTATTCCTTAAAGAACACTTTACAGCAGTTGTATACAGCAAAACTTCTCAAAGGGTTAAAATAATTTAATTTACAAATCTGTTTAATTATTTTATTGTTTTTAAGTTTTAATTATAAATATTTTTACTGTATTTTTTTTAATATTGTTTGTAAATTGAAAAAAGAAAAACAAATTATTAATACTAGACACTTATCTTCCATCTATACTGTATACAGTTTGATCTCTCTTTCTGTTTGGTAATTATTATTTTTTTTAGGTAACTTTTGAAGAGTACAGTCAAAATAATGTTTTATATTTATATTATATTATTGTAATATTTTTTTATATAAAAGAGAAAAAAATAAACTTTAAATAATCACAAGGAATACAGAAATCGTGAGGACAAAATGACCAATTAAGTTAAATGAGAATGAAAAAAATAAGTTAAAAATTTACAAAGAGAGACACCCATTGACTGACTACTTTAAAATGGCATTGAAAAACCTTTCTGAGGGATATGGCATAACATAAATTAACACAAGCCAACTGCCTGAGCTCAAATAAAAGCAATATAAAATATCATAGTCACTTGACGCTTCAACACATCATTTGTCCTGTGGCACTATGACACATTAATATGTCATTAGTGCTCAACATGTTGATACCTATATTAATGAAACTATAAAAGATTCTCTCTCGATAAATCAGGATTAATTTTTGGCTTTGTAACTTGTAATAAGTTTAATTAATATTTATACCGGGTAAACATTTGAAAAGTTACCACATTTGTTATTCAACAACTATCAGTTCCATCGTATTTCTGTTTGCAGCCTTGTATACCATTCTTGGGGGAAACATTTTTTAAATTATTTTCAAACAGGGGGAACCCACCCTCTCCATTACACCTAGCCCAACTCAAAAATCTTAAATGGCAATGGCCTCATTACTTGACAATACCAAAAATAACAAATTTTGGTGAAAAAAAATAATAAAATCAGCTCACCCCTTTACTCGGTAGGTCCTAAAAACCATTCAGGGTAGTATTTTTTTTTAAATTTCAGTCCAACATAGAACACTATAAAATTACGTGATATAACTTCTTTAACCATTTGAAATATCATAATCTGTGGATTAAAACTGTGAAAATTATTTTTAAAATTAGCAACACAAAATTTTGCTAGTAAATGTTTTCTAAATTTTCAAGGGTTGAAAAGTTATTTTTTAAAATGAGACTATATAGCTTGTGACACCTCATTGGAAAGTGCTTTAAATGAGAAATAATTTGGTACAAATAAAATAAAAATTTGTTTACTAGTATTGAAGTTATGATTAAAAATATGTATTTTTATTTAGATTATGTTGGAATACAGTGTTATTGACCAAAAGCATTCGGTCTGTTCTTCTTATTGTCCATTCTTCTTAAAAAATACGGGTTTTAGGTTTCTCTAGCATTGAAATACGCACGAATAAATACAGCATTATAATATCAGTTAAAGATACAAAAAACCAATAAGGTACCTACTTCTGTGCTGGTAACATGTTCAAAATTGATTACCAGATAAATGTAATAATTAAATAAAAACTAATTCATAAATGAATCATTTTTAATCAAAAAATAATTAATATTTAAATTCTAATGACTATTAATACCATCATTAATGAAGTAAAATTTCCATTATTACAAAGCAAATAATTAAATTTAATTCAATTAACAGTTGGATATTTTGAGTTTAAAAGTTAGCAACTGCACTCTTAAATTTTAAAAAGCTGAAGTTAGTGTTTGCTTGTAATAACAGGTTATAATTTTCTCCCAATTATTGAAATCTTAGTTTTTATGGAAAATTTTTGCAAATTGTTTTCTTTCATATTGTATGTAATTAGTGACAAAAAGTATTTATTTTATTTAATTCGTCATATTTTACTTAAATTGTTGGTCCTTCTGTTAAAATTGGCATTTGGCCTTTCATTTTTTGTCTTTTGTAAATTTGTATTGCTAAAATGACTTACTACCAGGAAGAAAGGACTGAACTAATTTTTATGTACAAATAACAAAATAAATGTGCTAGAAGAACTACCCAAGCGTTTAATAAACAGTATCTAAATAAAAATGTTTCACATTCTTACATTGTAAAACTTGTAAAAAATTCAAAGAAATGGGATCTGTCATGAATAAAAAATGTGCAGGCTAAAAGGTTTTAGACGAATTAACTATGGTTGAAATTTTTGGAAACGTATTAGCAAATTCTCAGAGCTCAATTTGTAAAAATCCTGTAAAACTGGGATTTCTTTTGGTTCTGTTTTAACTACATTAAAATACAGTAACATTATGTATCCCAACATAACCTAAAAAAAAAATATTAATATAATAAAAAAAAAAAATATTTTAATCATAAGTTCAATACCAGTGAACCAATTTTGATTTTATTTGTTCCAAATTAATTGTCATTCAAAGTACCTTCCAATGAGGTGACACAAGCTGTATCGTCTCATTTTAAAAAAATAAGTTTTCAACCCTTGAAAATTTAGAAAACATTTAAGAGTGAAATTTTGTGTTGGTAATTTTAAAAATAGTTTTTACAGTTTTAATCCACAGATTATGATTATTTCAAATGGTTAAAGAAGTTATATCATGTAATTTTGTAGTTATCTTTGTTGGACTGAAATTTAAAAAAGTTCATACTTTTTTAAACTGAAATTTAAAAATGTTAGTACTTTTTTAAATTTCAGTTCAGAAAACCATTTGGGATAGTCCTACATGGGTTTTTTCATCTACCAAGCGAAGAGGTGGGTGGATTTTTATTTTGTTTTCACCAAAATTCATTATTTTTTGGTATTGTCAAGCACTGTAATCAAATGATACCATTGCTATTTAAGATTTTTGAGTTGTGGTAGGTATAGTGGAGAGGGTGGGTTCCACCCGTTTGAAAATAATTTTAAAATTGTTCCCCCTGTAAATGGTATACAAGGCACAAACAGAAATACAATGGGACTGATAGTTGTTGAATAATAAACATGCTAATTTTTCAAATGATCACCCGGTATTAAATCTTAAATGAAGTAACAAATTATATATTTTATGATAAATATAAATATTTTGTATAAATGTATACAAAATAAAAAGTTAATTATACGTATCATTGGAATGGTTTCTGTTGATATTTATTTTATGTATGTATTTAACCTGACTGGACTTTTGAAAGCATTAAACAGATAGATTATAGGTCAGTAAGAGGGAATAGGTATTATAAAGTTGATTTATAATAATACAAAGTTTTGTAATTAACAGATTTTGGTTAAAATCATAGTATCATATAGAAATGTATTTACTAATTGTAATTATTTGTCATTGTTATATGTTTTTGTAATTTTGGTTTTGATCTCAATGTATGAGTATAACAATATTAATTGCTTTTAAGTTTGCAATAAACTAAAATATAAGTTTGGTAATTTGTGAGTTGAAGTTATATTAATAATTTCAATTTAACAACAGTCATTGTATATTTTCTCTTGTTAAATATGTAACCAACCTGCAAGAAAATCAGCTCTATGTATTCTACTCTTGGTAAAATATAGAATAAACTGTTTTCTGTATGCTGAATGGCTTTTAGATTAGTTGGACTCAGGTTTGATTTAAGGATTTACAATTTTTTTTACCTGTCATTTCATACATCTACCTTCTTCTAAAAAACATGTAATAAGTTTTTAGCATGTCCAGAATCATAATATTAAACTAAAAATAAATAATGATTTAAAATTGTTAAAATTTTCCAATTTTTTTCTGAACTTCAGTAACTTAATATATATATATATATATATAAAGCTAGAATTAACTTTGGGATGATGGAATATTTTTTGTCACAGGAGATTTTCCATTAGTAATCAATTACTTGATTGTTTCAAATTTCTTTAATTGTTTCATATATGCAGGATGTGAGTTAGATGGAGTCTCAAGAAATGAAATTTACAATCTGAACAAAGGAAGTAGACAGATCTGCCTTTTACATTGTTTGCAAAAAGAAACCTATTAGGGGAAAAATTTACATGAAAGTAATATTTTGCAATTGATTTCAAACAAAAATGATATAATCTCTGAAGTACAAAATGTATTCACAAATATTTTTTTTTTAAAATCATTAATACATTACTTCATTTTTTTCTATTTTCGATTATAAATGTGAAAATGGAATTAATTATTTTCTGGTGTACAAAGTGTGGTTAAAAAACTGTATTAATGCTATAATTTTTTTTATTTTTCACAATTTTAACATTATCCCCTTCAATATGCTTCCCTCCAGGATCCCTTACACTTCTCCATGTGAACCTTCCATTGGTCAAAGCAGTGCTAGAAGTCATTTTCAGAAAGCATGTTTATGGTCTCTGTCGCATTGTCTTTCCCAGCTTCAACTGTCTAAAATCTTATACTTTCGGTGCTGATTTCACCTTGGGGAACAAAAATAGGTCATATGGGACAAGGTCCGGTGAATTGGGTGGATGTTCCAGCACAGGGATTCCTTGCTTGGCAAAAAATATCTAACAAACAAAGCAGTATGGTCAGTAGTGTTGTCCTAATGAAAAATCCATGACTTGTTTTTCCACAATGCAGGTCACTTTCTTCCTTCTTTTTCACGAGGAGTAGTTACGACCTCAGGGTATATTGCTGAATCACAGTTTGATCTTCAGGTACTCAATTTATGTACACAACGCATGTTGAAAAACATGGTTGTCCTAGACATGAATCATCTCCAATCTCTTCTCATCCTTCTTTGAACTGTTTAAATGACTCAGAAACCTGAATGCATGATAAACACTGTATACTTCTTTTAACAAAGAATGAGTTTCTGTGGTGGATTTTTTGAGTTTTCACAAAAAATTTCATATTAATGTGTTGCTCTTTTAAAACACTAACATTTTTCCGACAGGCTGCAGATGCAAGGTCTAATACAAACAAAAGCCACAGCCCAACTAAGGGGTCCGCAGTCGACTGGCCAACAGGAATTGAGGAGATGTCATGTAACTTGACTATGTGCCATTTGACCTTCAAACACATACTGTTGTCTGTAGGTCGATCAGTCCAATATTTTTTAGCCACACCTTATAAACAAACCTCAGCCACTGTGTGGTTCTTCAGGGCTAGATATTTTAGCCCAAGCGTCATCTTCACTTCCCTCTCAACTGCCCTATATATATATATATATTTGTTTGGAAATTAGAAATCTTTAAATAATGAGAACAATTAACATTTTCCAGGTTTAAGCATACCTACTAATCAGCAAGGTCAAGCAGGTAATAATGATCCAAATATAATGGCATATCAAGCTAATCTTCATCGTGCTTTTCTTCAGTCAGCCATGGCACAGAATTTTCAAATACAGCAACAATTATTAGCTCAAAATCAAGCACTGCAACAGCTTTTACAACAGCAGACTCAACCAGTAAGTTTATAAATCTGATTATATTAAGAATATAGCTTTATATATATATTTTTTTTTTTACTAAAAGAAAAATGGCCGTTTGTTACTATTCTAAATCAGATATTCTTGTTTTTTTTTTTTATTATCTGTAAATGCATTCTGTTGTTTTTTTTAGTGTAAATATTTTAATTTAATCTATATTATTTCAAAATGTAGGATATTTAATACAATATTTATATTCACTATTGTAAGATTTTCTGCCTTGATGTATGTATATCACTAATGCTACAGGTGTCTAGTAACAATGATATTAGTTTACACAGATTAATCAAGATTTTACTAGTGCTATTATTTAATTCCTCCGGTGCATTTTTCTTTTTTAGCAGGCGACAGAAAGTCAACCACAGTGGGCAAGTACTCCAAATAAAGCAAAAAGTACACCAGTTACCACAAAAGCACAGGTAAGATTATTTTAATCAATATCGTATAATTTTAATTCAAAACCAAAATAGTTTCATTTTTTTTAGTTGCATTGTCAAAAGTTCTATCTTTGTTTTAATTATTGTATTTATTACTAATTACCAAGTGCAATAGATGAATTAATTACTAAATCTAATGATAATTACCAAATAAAATTAATTAGATAAACTTAAAATAGTTTTTTAGTAAATTATAGACTATTAAAATTTCTGTGATTATCAGACACTTATAAATTACCACAACACTTAGGCCATAAATAATATTATTTAATTTTAGTAGTCTATGGGAACTGGTTTATTAAACAATGATTTGACTGTTGCCATTCTACCTTAGTTTATTTTCCAGTATTCTACTACCTGAGATGTTCCAGTTGTTGAAGAACTTCAGATGTTCAGAATTAACTTGTTGCAGCAGCAATTTCACTCACAAGGAATGCAGTTTTATCAACTTAACCAGGATTAGCAATAAATTATTGTTATCAGTTTTTTTTAGCCAATTATCCAATGTTTTTAAATATCTCAGCCTCTTAAGGAAAGGTTAAACATATGTTAAAAACAATTAAAACATTACATTTATAAAGAAAATGTTCATCAATCCTTTATGTTAAGAAGTATTATGAATACAGCTCTTTTTCTAAATTAAAAACTTTGTTTGCTTATGAAAATGTGTTTTTCTTCCCCGAAAATTGCTGTATAAACCTTTAAAATGTTTATGTATAAAACATGAGAATATTTCAGTATATTAAAAATCATATCTAATGAAGTTATTTAATTGCTTAACAATAATAAATAAAATAACATTTTTTAATATATGCATTTCATTTTAGGTACACAGGTCAGGTTCTCCAGGTTCTCCTCAATCAGCATTTACCAATGTTCTCAGTGAATTGAAGAGTAGAAAATCTTCAGTTGATTCTACCACTAAGGTATTTATGTAATGTATATTGACTAAGTGTATTTTATTTTTATTTAATAACTTGTAAAATTATACAAGAAAATAATAATGGTAATAGAGATGTTTGTACTCTTTTTCAAATCTGGCATTAGTAAAAAATCTGCATAAAAACCCACATTTAAATGACCAACATATTAGAAACATGCAAAAAACACTGTTCTTTAGCACTTACAATCAAGAAATATAATTCCATTAAAATTTCCAGAGAACAGGTCTACAGAACATCTGTTTTTTTCAGATAGTTACAAAGGGACTAGGAAAGTTTTGCAATACAATGGAACAGATCATCACAGGTGATTATAAGTTAGTGCATGTTTAGACTGGCCCAAACCTGCAATATAGGCACTCTAGTCATTGTCTCGGTGTCATTTGGTTTTTAGTTGTGTTAGTGAAAAGAGGTAGTGATGTTGTGGTCAAAAACTGAATACCAGGTAATTTTTAAGCATTTAATTTTGCATATGGATTAAATGTTGATCAGAGCAGAAGGAAATGACTCCTGTGCTTCTATACTCCTGTGCTTGGAGAGGATTGTCCTCATTGTGCAACAATATTTAGATGGTACTGAAAATTTTGAAAGAGCTAAAATGTCTTCTTTCTTTATTTTTCTTGAGGTGCTCCAAGGTCTGGTCAACTGTCTTCCTCTGTGACTTAGGGAAACATTGCTACAGTATGAAAATGCTTGAGATAGATAGACATGTTACGTACCATCAAATAAAGCAGTCTTTGACCATTAATACACCAGCAGTTCATGCTACTCTGCACAATCACCTTCAAGTTAGAAAGTTTTGTACCCTTTGGGTGTCTCATAACTTGATCAATGATCAGATGGCACATCATGTTGTTGTGAAATGCTGAAAAAGTTTAAAAAGATGAAATCCTATTGTGAACAGTGGTGATGAAACTTGGTTCTTCTATAAGGACATCCTGACCAAGGCTCAAAACAAATTGTGAGTGCTTGAAGATGAAGAGAGGCTGTTCAAAAATCTAGATCAGTGAAAAAGAGAATGGTGGCCATATTTTTTAGTGTCAGAGGAGTTTTAAAGCAGGCTGTGTTGGAAATTCAGGAGACAGATACAGGGAAGTGTTGTATCAAAGAATTACTGCTAATGTTGTCAAAAGTCTCAAGAAGCTGTGATCAAACTCTTAATAATGGACACATGATTTCTTCACCATGATAATTTCCTGGTCACTGCTCCAAGCATTTGTCCAACACTGGAATAAAACTGTTAGAGCACCCTCCCTACAGTCCTGACCTGGCTCCATGTGAATTCACACTGTTCCTCCAAGTAAAGAACAAATTGAAGGGAGGAATTTTACGAGACCTCCTAAGGGCTTGTGACAATTAGTATGCCCAAATCTCTTATGAAATATGGTAGGGGTTTTTTTGAAAACTGGTGTTGAAGGATGGAAAAGTGTATAATGTGTGTGGAAATTATTTGAAAAAATTATAAAAAATAGTGTATAGTAAAACTTTTGCTAGTGCTCTTTGTATTTACTTTATAGTATCAATTTAATTAAACTATTGGTAACAGACATCAAGTAAGTGCAATACAGTTAATAGAATAAATTGATAAACAACAAAAAAATCTATGAAAAATAGTGCAATATTATAAAAGTTAAAATTAATATCTTGCATGGTTTAGAGTACCTTGGCCTATAATGTCATCCATCTTCTTTCCTTTGACTACCTATTATCCTCCTCTCCTCTGTTTGATGAATCCACACTTGTAAAGGAAGAAAATAAGTTTGTATACAGGAAATTTTCTAAAAAATTGACCTTTAACTTTCAGAAAAAACTGATCCTGGAAAAATTATAGTACACAAACAAAGAAAAATAATTGAAAATACATATCACATTACAGACAACTCTCACAGATTTATACAGTTTAAAAAAACCATGCATAGTACAGCCTACATATGCAAAATGTGTGAGGAATTATCTATCACCCACAAATGTAGTAACTTATTCATCTTATCTGGAGATTATTATCAGAGCAGAATTAACATTCAATTCAATCTTGAGCCGTTAAGAAAATTTATCTAAAAATCAAATATCTTAATTTTCTATATGAACATAACAGAACTGTTAAAATCTGCAACAAAAGTAAAAAAGTCTGAGTGCTAATTAATTAAATTTCTTTAAACATGTATACTGTATTTTGGCTATAATTATTAATATAGATTGAAAGCATAAAGATTTTGTAATATCACATCCCATTTAGGCATGGTGTCGTTTGTCATATGCTACAAATTTCCATTTCCATTTTACGTATTCCCATGCACAAGCTTCTTTGAAAGCTTCAGTGGTAAATTAACTCATCATCAATAAAAATTTCATACATTATTGATGCTTAGATTAAACATATGAAATCTCTTGGGATTTAATT
Source organism: Lycorma delicatula (assembly GCF_047948215.1). NCBI lineage: Eukaryota > Metazoa > Arthropoda > Insecta > Hemiptera > Fulgoridae > Lycorma > Lycorma delicatula. The sequence goes on from NC_134463.1 coordinate 53,124,388, forward strand.
TTTCCTGACTTTCTCGGTACTAAATTAATGTTTTCAGATGGTATTGATGTTTAAGAAGCAGCTTTCCTAGCTTTATTAAATTGATTTTTCATACAACTTCCAGACAGAACTGAGTTCCTAAATAGTCTCATATGTTGACTTATAACTCCATTATATTAAAAAAAGATTTATGAGCTAGCAGTCCATTACCTTCCAGCTGCTAGGAATGCCAGAATAGCACAATACATCACAATCTTTACCAGATTATATCTGAAATAATTCCATGGTACTTGTCTAAGGAACAAGGAATGAACACAAGAAAAAGGGAAGGGTAAAGAAATAGGAAATTAAGCAGCAGAGAATTTTAACCCACTGCCTCTGATCAGGGTGGTTTGAACTAGTTAATTTGGGTGGTAAAGTATGTTGTTTGTCTGTTTATGCCCTTGTAATTCAATAACTATAAACCAGTTCTCATGAAATGGACATAAAAGTTATCTTAAGTGAATGCGTAACAATCGGATGTGAAGATATGAAAAAAAATCGATAAGGAAGACAGTTGGCACATTTTTCCCCTAATCAGAACCATTTTAAATTGATCAACTGAGATATCAAATAAAAAATGTGGAAAAAGGAATTAAAAATATGTATTATAGGGTTCTATAAGAGCACTGAATAAACAAAATTGATAAAAAAGAATTTAAACAAAAATATAATTTTATTTATCAAAATGTAAGGTTTATCTAGAGCTGGGTTTTTGATAATTTTAAAATCAAAATTGTTAACCTAAAATGGTTTCTCTAACACTTCTTTAATGCAGTGATAATTTCAGGTTCTGACCAACTCCAATTTAAAAAGATTATTATTGTATGACAATAGGTCTATTATACAAAAGGGCATGAACAGATTACTCATCCAGTAATTTAAAAATAGGTGTACAATTGATGTAAAATACTGTGTGCTCATATGTACTGTATTGTATCCAATACAATGTGTTATACATCACTGAATATATAGAACACAAGGTCAAATATAGTGATTGTATCAGAAAATTATTCACTGTTTGTTCAAGTACCACCATTGTATCATGTTTACTTGTTCATTTTAACTGGATTTAGTTTTATGTATATTTCTGTATTATAAACATTTCTACAAGATTACTTCTAAGGAAAGATTTGTAGTAGTGATCACTGTTAATTTTCTTTTTCTGCATATTATTTTTTGTACTTTGGTTAGTGAACATTTTATATTAAACATTTACAGTGAAATAGCCCTTTTTTTTTAAATGTACATTTTTACCTATTTTAATCATCTGAAACCAGGTTAGGTAAATAGTCTATAAAATTTGTTGAAAACTGAAAGTAAGTTATGAAGAAAATGAAAAATGTAACGAAGAGATCTTAACATAATTGAGCATGTGGAACATGAAGAGACTGGTTAATAAATTATTGTGATTTATACATTGTGTGAAAACATTGATCTCATAGTTTCATGTTTGGTTAACAATAACAAAATAAGCTACAAATATTGATTAACATTACATTATCGGTAGTTGAAAATAAAATGAAATTAATGTAAAGATATTTTAATTTGTGAGGAAAGAACTAAAAATAATTCTTGTCAAAAAATAATACTAAAACAATTCTGTTAAAAGTAAAACTTGATTAAAAAAATGAAATAATCATAGTTTCATTATTAAGAGTGTAATTCAGGAAGGGAAGCAGAAAATATATCAATAAACATTATGTGAAGTGAATTACTGATAAATTATGTAATTAAAGTTACAAGATTTAAAAATAAATTTTTGAAGATGTGAATATATGTTTGGTAATGTGAATGCTGTACGAGTATTTTTCTTTGTATCATAAAATGTTACTTTTTCTTTTAACACCAAATGGAACTTTGCACCAACCACTTTGTGTTTCTGCTGTATTAATTTGATTGTTTCAATATCGCACCTACATCGTGAACTAAAAGTAGTACGTTTTTTGTTTAGAGCGTTGTACCGCCTCCACCACCCATGCCTCCACCACCTGATTTAAGTGATCCAAGTGAGGCAAGACCGTTTATGGATCCTTATGGAAGAGCAAAAACTGTTAGAATTGGTAAATGGCGTTGGCCACCTCCTAAAGATGATAATTCAGCTGATACATCTTTTCTTCAATTCAAACTGAAACAACGACGAAAACATTCGCAGGTTATTATGAAATATTATTACACTATTCTGGATAGTAACTGGTTCATAAGTTTATCTTCTTTGTTCTGTACTTTTCATTTAAATTAATTTTTTTATGTCATTTTAGACAATCTTTTTTTTAATCTAATTCTTCTTCCTGTTTTTTCACATTCAGTTATGGGTTGGGTTATGGATCAATGATCTCCTTATTCTTCTTCTTCTGTCTTTCCACTACTCCTTTTCAATGTTTTCTATACTAATTCTTATATATTCCTTTATTTTATTGAACTATCTCTTCTTTGGTCTACCTTGTGATATTTTACCTTTCATCCCAATTTGAAATATTGACTTTGGTTCTCTAACTTCCTCCAATATATTTCCCAATCCCCCCAGACTACCTTAATCTAAATGTTTCTATAGTTTCATTTACAAAATTTTCATATACACAACTAGAAATAATTACAACACTATAAACTAGTTAACTATTACTATTTTTATTATTTATTTTCATCTACTTGTTTCTTAATATTCACATAATAGATTCACAAAATTTCTCAACAATTTGAGTTTCTTTTTTGGCAGAACTAAAGTAAAGCTGCTCCATAATCTAATTTTGGAATGATTAAAAGTAGAAAGTTCATGAATATGGTCAATTTAAAAAAAAAAGGAAAAAGTAATTTATTTCTGAATGATCTGGAACCTCCCTTTCTTATTCAATGGAGAGTCCTTATATACTTGTGTGTGCGTGTATATATATATATGTGGATATGAGTATGAGTATGTAACCATATATTTAAAAGATTTTTCAGATCAATTTTTGTGATTTTTTTTTTTTAAGAACTCAACATCGCATCAACATGAAATCAAGTATTTCTAAAATTGCAGAATAATTTTAAAAACTGTAATCTTAAAAAAATTTTCTAATTTTTGAAACGAAGCTTCTTAATGCAGGCTTCGGGATGGGAAGTCAACTGAGAAAAACCATGCGTCATGCACTAGCTGATTCCCCCACTATACCTACTGCATGTGATGCAATACAGCTGACCATACAGTATAGAAAACACATGCTTTAACTTATAATAATGATTAAACTTTAATGTTATGTTTACATTTTTCTATGTTTTATATAAATAAATATTTTTATAATATAGGTATTTCATTGTTAGTTTATATCTTATTAATAAAAAAAATTTATCATTTGTGTATATTGTGTATACATCATTTTACACCATTAATAACTCATATAATATTGTATAAGAAGCTTTGCTTTCATCATATGTCCATGCACCACTGCACTCGTTTTAATTTTTTTTTCAATAAATTTGTGAAAACTCTTGCACGTATTATTGTATATATGTATATGTATAAAATTGGTTTTAAATTATTTTGTTTTAATTTTATATTATATTTCAGCATGAATTATTTCAGTTTTATTTAAATTATAAAATTTATTATGACAATGTTTAACATTTCTTATAACTCTAATTCTCTTGTTCAGTGTTTTAGAATAATTTTGTATGATACTTTTCACACTTCTGATGAGTAAACACACACCTTTCTCTTAATAATTCCATTAATAACATATATTTAAATAGCATATATTTACACAAAAAAAAGAATTACCAATATTATTTAACCTACATTGTTACAGCCATGAATAAAAGACTTTTGTACTCAATTACATTAATTCCTGGCTATGGAAAAATACTTAGAATATAATGTTACATGCTTCGACTTATTTTTTTTTTGTATAAAACATAACAGTTAATCAATATTAAATATATATGGTGCAGAAATGTTAAGTATGTGTATTTTTATGAATTTTGATAGCAAACCAACGTTTTGATTTTTAATGACTAAAGCTGAGAGTATTTTTTTTTTCAATTAATTGAGTCTTTAACTACTTAATAATAGAATTTCCCATAAATATCTAATATGATAAAAGGAAAGGGATTTTGCAAATTATTTTTTGTAACACAATTTAAGTTTATATTTTAAACTCATAAACCATATATTTACAGAGCATACGATTTTTAGCTTTTGTTTCTATAAATTAAGCTTTTTTTCATTTTATATATTATTAGCCAGCCCATCTAGCCAGAACCTGGTACCTCAGGGCTCAGGTGAATCCCAGAGCCAACTCAGGCGCTCCTCAGGGACTCCCAGGGCCAAGGGGCCTACCCCGTGGCTGCAGAGCTCGCTTCTTTTGCCATTCCCAATTTTCCAGGGGGACCGGCACCCAGGATAACTGCAGAGCTTGCTTTTCAATCTCCATTCCCATCTACCCAAAGGGCTTCACCCCCTAGACCCCAGCACTGTAAGTTATCCTCATGGTTGTGAGAATAATACTGATAAATAATAATTATAGCATTCAGTCTTTATGGAAACCTGAAAAAGAAACCAATTTACAAAAGATAGAATAATAGTAACTATGGTAACTAGAATACATATACCTTTGACGACGAAAAACTCATAATTTATTTCAGAAGTATAATAATGTAATAAAAGGATTAATCTATTTTTTCCTTAATGAATATCTTTAATCACAACTTCACCCTCCTTGGTGGTGAAGAAATAATGAATATTTTTAATATCTTAACCTTCAAAGTAGCTAGAGCCTCGGTTGATGGCTTAAAACCTTCCCTGGAATAACACGAATGTATCCTCCAAATTTTAAGGTAATCGGTTGGTTAGATCTCTCGTGATGCAATAACAAACATATATATGTATATATACATTTCCAAAAAACCATGATCTCTTAGATTGAGAGTGTACCTGTTGCATGCAAAAGTTAGCCCTCAACCTACTAACAAATACCCCGCTTGAATTTTGAAGATCGGACGATTGTTTGTAGAGATATTATAGAGCACTCCATTGCACAGCGCTCCAGGGGCATCCTGTTTTTTACTAGTTGATGGTGATGATTAGTCTAGCCTCCCATGAAGTGCTTGCATACCTCAACACTCTAGACTCACATGCAGTCCCCATGGGAAGCCCATTATTGTTAAACAGATATTTTTTAATTTATTTAATATTATTCTACTTAATGTAAATTTAATTCTATTATTTCAATAATATTATTCATTCGATTGATTTGAATTATTCTGTTCAAACCCAGCTCCCACAGTGATAGAGACTTACAGTTCACAGTTCATTAATTCAGTTCATTAAAGTTTGAGCTTCAACCAGCAAATCTCCACTCCTACATATATATCTTTTTTTTTTAGATTAAATATATCAAAAAACCTTCTCATTTATGCCAAGAAACATGGGTAAAAATTTGGCTGTGATTGAATAGTTTTTTGTTTATCTCGAATAAACAAACTTCTTCTCCTTATATAATAGTATAGATAGAAAAATAATTCTTTGCTAATGAAGCCAAAAGTTGATAACGCTTAAATTGTTACAATTTCTCCAATACAACAATTTTTCAAAATTTTATAATTAAAGCTATTAATAACGACAATAACTAACAGTCAATAACTAACTTTCTATTTAATCATATAAATTTTGTCATCATAAGAGTTAACATTTTAGTTTATGTATTTAAAGGATTTGAATGAAGTTGATGGAGTGGAATGGGAAGAATTTGAAATTCCTGAACATCCATTATCACAGCAACAAAATTCAATCTCTAAACAACAGTCACCCCCACAACAAAATCATCACCAACATCAGCAGCAACATCAGCATCAACATCAACAACATCAACAACAGCCAGAAATTCATCGTAACTCTATGAAGTAAGTTTTTATTATTTACCTTCCATATTATGCTTCTTATTCAGATTACTTGCTGCAATTTATACAATGATCTTGAAGTTAATGTTTTTAATGAAACATATAATATATATTCATAATAATGCCTATTGCTTCTGTAATTACTACATTTGTATGCCTGTTAAAAACTAAATGTATTAGTTTGGAGCCAAGATCTGTTACTGAATGGTTAATCAACAATGGGAATATTTTACAATGGTAATTCACTTTCTATATCTCAGATGTTTTTCAGTGCCAGCAGTCTGCAATATAAGAATTTTAATAATTTGATATCTTCAGTGAATTTTATTTATTTTACTTCTTTATAACAATTTTTATTTTTATCAGTTACTTACTATTCAGTACAAACATTAACAGTCATAATTCCTGTGTTTTGCATAGTCAGGTATATGACTTTTATGTATAAAAGTCAATTTCTCCAGTTACTAATTTGAAAACTGTTGATAAAAAATATTATTTAATTTTTAACACACATCTGAGGAAATGTTCAAAGAGTCTTCCTTCTACTCTTAATCATTCTTGTCATTGTTTAATCATTTAATTATACATTTTTCTAATAAAGATACGTCAAGATTTATAAAATAAACTGGATTTTCAATTGACAGTTTAAGATGATTCAGATCACTTGAACATGAAACAATTCCATGTCTTTGATGATTTTTTAAAATAAAAAATCACAAAACGTCAATTACATGATCATGGCAGCTGATCAGTTATTTCTTAATATCTTATCTAGTCAGGATAAGTTTGATTGAGATAAGTCTCAAAGTTAAAGAAAGTGAGGAAACATCTCATAACTGATAGCCATCATGTGAAACTTGAGTCCCATATTGCCTGTCTTTCTGCCAAACAAGGAAGTCAGATGTCAAATATAGCAAACTTGGGATAATAATGTTTCTAACATCTTCAGATAGAAAGTGGCTGTTACACCTCTGTCAAAGAAATAAGGTCACAACATCCCTTTTTTTGTGACTATGTACCAAACCCCAAATATCAGGTGCATTAATTTCCTTTATACTAAGCACTTTTATCAGACCACATCACTGCTAGAAAAATGTGGATTGCTTGACAATAACAATAATTCCTGATAAAATTCTAACCTTCATTCAAAATTTCCTTGGAAGAGTGGTAGTATCTTGGCCTTTCGTCCAGAAGTTTGTTTGAATCCCGATTAGTCATGACATTTTTCATTCAAAATTTCATTTAAATGTTCCACCACAAGCTTCAAGCTTATGTTACAATAGAAAAAAAAAAGTAAAAGATAAATAAAATCATCTTTGTGAAATGTATAAAGCAATCTTGGCCAACAATACTTAAATTATCATTATTTATGAACCGTTTTTGGGTACTTCCAGCCTAATGAAAGTTTTTGTGACTGATGTTTGATAGATCTTTACTAATGACCCTCTAATAAGTTATTTTTTAAAGTACACTAGTTTTGGGTAATTGTACCTGATTGTGGAGCATCTTCAAGCCATTTAAAGTTTTATTTTCAGATTTACGATTGTTGATGGGTTGGTTGTGGTGAATTAGAAAATATTACAAGGAGTTGTTTGTGGATGGTAACAGTTTCCTTTTCATTTTTCTACTAACACTGGAACATTAAAGCTCATTTTTTTACTGTGTACTTAAACACCATTATCCTCTAAACTAGATTTGATTAGTAATAATTTTAACTGATTACAACCAGCTGAAAAACCAAAATTTCCACCAGTTACTAAGTGCTGTAGACCACAGATGCACATTTGTTCAAATAACTGATTATAAATATAAATTCATGTTATTAAATTTTCTTATAGAATAAATATTTAGCCTGTAAATACCCCCCCAAAAAACTTCAAATGTTAATCAATCACTTTTACTAATTCTTAAAAATGATTTTCAAAAGGATACACTTGCAGCTTGTGATTTTCTCCAGCATGACACCCAAAAATTTACATTTCCATAATTTAGATCTAAATACGGAAATTTTACTGTTTGTTGAAACCTAAATAGCAAACAAAAATTTTTTAAATCAATGATATGAAGAATGTAAAGGCAGTTTTTATTTCAATATTACATACAATTTCCTTATAAGTGCCCATTTCCTTAATAGAGTATTAATTATGCTTCTGAATAAGACTTTTATCTTAAATCCAACACTGTTTATTACAATCAACTTAGGTAATTTATTTTTAATATATTTGAAAAATTCCACTGAATTTTTAATGTAAAAATTGTCAGATTTTTATAAGATTCTTCTTACGTTTTATTTATTTTATTAATATTCATAATCCTTAATTTATTATTTACTACAGATCATTAGAAGTTGGTGCTTCTCGCCCTAGTCCAGGAAGTGTAGGGAAATTAAGAATCAGTAGTGAAATGAAATCAAAACTTGAAAGAGTGACAGCAAATCATAGTCTTCGTTCTACAACAAAATCAAATAATCATCCTCCACCAATTCCTAACATGAATCCACCAACTACTGGCAAATTAGATTCTGATAGACGTCTTCTACTGCAACAGCAACTTGGTAAGTTGATAATATCAATGTAAGAAAAATAAGTTACATGGAATTATTTAAGTGAAGAATAGATTTTTATAATTTAATCTTTTTTAAAGAAATATTAAAAATGCATGAAAAATTATGAATGAAATCTTTGGTGTTCATTATTGATTCACCTTCACAGATAATGATATATTTCTTTTACTTGTGATTTATAATTTTAGCGTAAGTATGAAGCCTTGTAATATCAAAATGCATTACAAATTTCAATTATCTTATACTTACCAAACTTGGAATTTCCTGTGGTGAATTATTTATTAAAAAAAAAAAAAGACTTTCTATATGTTCTACATTTAATTTAATTATCATTTTTTTATATCTTTATTATTTAGATTTATTGCCCATCTCATGAATGGTGAAGAAAGGTATTAAACATAAAAATTATTGTATGAGTAAATAAGATAAGAAACTCTTCTATCAGCTGAACCACACATCTTAAACTGATAGTATTCCAGATATATCTCTAATCTGCCAGTATAGGAATATAAGCTTTTGTTCCTCATCCTTCATCATTTATGAGCTTAATTTCTGACTGCCTTCTACAGAAGGTTAAATAGAATTCTTTCACTTGTGTTATGTATTGTAATATTTTAGTAAAAAGATTTTAAGATAAGATGCAATGCACTGTTAGTTTAGTTGTTAAACTCATCATCGTAAAATCAGTTTTCAAAGTCAATAGTTCTAAGGTTCGAGTCCTTGTAAAGGCAGTTGCTTTTATTTGGATTTGAATGCTTGAATGTGGATAACGGTGTTCTTTGGTGTTTGGATTTCAATTATCTACACATCTCAGGAATGATTGACCTGAGTCTGCAGCTACATCAGGCCTGATACTGTAGCCCAGGATCATAACAGCTTGGCCTGTGCAATAGTCTAACACAGCTGCTATCTGACGGAGAATGTGTAAACAAAATCTTAATTGTTGTTGCTCAGAATTAAAAACACTTTTAAGATTTGTCTGTTCTTAGACAACTAAAATAATATTTAAATAACTCTAAAAGTAACCAAAAAAATTACATTTGAAAAATGTGGCAAGTTAAAGACTTTTGATTAAACATTACATAATTCCTGTGCCCATTAATTTGTTAGTTTGTAATAAAACATTTTCTAAAAACCCTTCATACAATATTTTCAAAAGAATCTATATGATTACATCATTTTGAATTACAGCTGGACGATGGGGTAGTATTGACAGTGTTGATGGAAGAGGAGTTACAAAAGAGGAACGTTCAGATGTACAACAAACCAACATTCTGCGCAGCCAGGTAAATATTTTTTTCAGTATGATAAATATAATAAATCACCAGATCTGAATCTTATCTTTTTGTTATTGTATTTTATTACAAAATACCATAACTTAACTACAGTTAGGCTAATAAAAGAAAACCAATTATATTAAATAAAAGTTATAATGATATAAATACAGTTTTGTAATTTGTTATGAGATTTCATATAATATATTTCTTTAAGTTTTTTCTTCTATATTATTTTCTTATGAATGTATTTAAACAATAAGAAATGAATCATTTATATTTTTTTAAACAACAAAAGCATATTCCATTTTATTTTTTAATTTTACAGACTACATTTTTTTGTAGTTTTTTTTTAACCATTGAAAACTGAAATTTGATAAGGGTAAAAATAAGAGTCCATATTTTAACACATTAACTATTTACATCTGTTAAAAATATTGTAAAAGCTTGGGAATTGGATAAAACAAGACAGGATATAAAGATTGGGTTTATTTTAACAAAATTTAAATATTCTTAAAACAATAATCATCAATTTCTTTTCATCCGAATTCATAATAAACTTGGTAAAAAAAAAAAAAATACTTCATTAGTTTCATAATTATAATTCTTTGAAATGGTCTTTCACAAAATTACAAATGATTTTATTCAGATGTTTTCTTTCATGATATATTTATATCTACCAAGTGTTTATAAAAACCATTTCAAAAATTCTGGAGATGGTTCCTCTATTCGAAATAAAGAAAAAACTTTAATCAACATATTGATTAAAGACATATTGATTAACTGGAAATGTTTAGTTTATAATGGCTATCCACGATTTTGTATTTCTAACATAAGAATTTATTTTTTAGGAACGGTTAATCTTATCGAGCTGAAATTTTGAATACTGCTAGGATACCTAGAGGTTTTCTTGTGTAAAAATAATGAACCTGATCTCTCAATTCATTTCAAAATGAAATTGGCCATGTAAATGGTTGGCCATGGTGGTTAATGTTATGTAAAACATAACATTAACAAAATTAGTATAATGTTCACAAAAAAAATGTTAAGTGTTTTATGACAAAGAAAATGACACCATATTTATTCAAATTCGTTCATAAATAACAAAATTGGTAAACATTCTTGAAGTGTGTCACTCCTGAATAAAATTAAATAAGTTGACACAATCTCAGTTGGATAATTTTATTAATTTTAAAATGTAATAAATTATATTAATTTAATAATATTGAAAATACAACAATAGAGTAAAATATTTTTTAAATTATGAAAAATGTATATGTACACTTATAATATTATTCAAAATATAAAACATAATTTTGAATAAAATAATAAACAATTAAAAGAATATGTTTTAATGAAATACATATAGAATGGTATACCATGAAAACTAATTATTGGAAATTAATTTGTTAAGTTTAACTTATCTAATATTGTGTTTTGGTTGTTTTCATATAATATACATATATAACTTTTTTTTTCTTTACTCTAACTTAAAACAGGGAGTTTGTTAAAAAATTCACCATTTTATATTACAACTAGTTTCTGTAATTCAAGACAAATGAAAGTCATAACAATGGAGCTTTGTTGCTGGTATTTTGCACATGAGTGTTCATTCACCTTTAGACATAATAAACAGTATCTATCAGAATTCACTTTTTATATTAGTAAATTAAGTTTTGTGTTTGAATAAATTGGTTGTTTATGTGAGTGTGTGTATGTGTGTCTGTCTGTGTATGTGTGTGTGTGTGTGTGTGTGTGTGTGTGTTTGCTTTAAGTAATGTTTATGCACTTCCTCATTGTTTTTTATTAAAACAAACTTTTTTTAATTTTATTGCCTTATTGTAGTTCTTACTCAAATTATATTTGTTGTAAAAAACAGAAATTTTATTATTCATTGTAAATGCACTCAATTACTCATAAAATTAATATTGTCCTTTACATTTTAATGATAATAATGAAATGAACTTGTTTAAACAGTTAGCTATTACGAGATGTTTAAAAAAGTTGCAGGTGGAACGAATGGAGAAGGGTCCCAGTCCAGGTTCAGGATGGAGACCCCCACCTCCACCTGTTACGCCACATCCTTTGACAACACCTTCTAGATCAAGTAGCTTTTACTCACACAGGTTGATATTATTTTTATTGTTTTTTATTTACATAATATTTTTCATTATAAATGAATCTTTTTTCTTGTTTGTATTCATTATTTTTTTTTTTTTTTTGCTTAAAAATGCTTTTATAAAACAATAAACTTAGTCATAAGTAACTTATTATTCTATTTAAATAAAAATCTAATTTTGTCATATTTATGTACAAATTTAGAATGAGATTTACATTATTCAATTTGGGATAATAGATTTTAAAATAAAAATAGATGACTAATTTAAATTAAAAGAAAAAAAAAATTAGCTAATTCTAAGTAATGTTGAGTTTATTTTCTTCCTTGTATGAAGTAAAAGAAGTATTGTATCATAAAAAATTTCGGTTTCCAGATTTCAACAGAAATATTCATTTTGACCATCCCTGAATCCATTTTGACTAGTTTCGACATGACATATGTACATACATATGTATATATCTCGCTTAACTCAAAAACGATTAATCGTAGAATGTTGAAATTTTGGATTTAGGACTGTTGTAACATCTAATTGTGCACCTTCTCTTTTGATTGCAATCGACTTGACCAAAAAATGTACAAAAAGACCAAAATCCAAAACATTTGGATTTTGGACTTTTTCTTAACTGCAGTAATAAGCCCTCATTGAGAGCTTTTCAACAATATATCATAAGTGGTACTTATTTTCATTGGTTCCAGAGTTTAGCCAAATAAAATTTTAATTAATGAAATATTTGGATAAGAGAAAGCAATTGGTTCGAATCAGACTTCATCTCATTTTTTATTTATTTAAATATATTGATTTATTAATAATTATTAACCTCTGATTGTAAGAAAAAAATCTATGATAAACAAAAAAAATTTTGAAAAAATATCAGAAGTTTTTAATGAAATAAAATTTTATGTATTTTCATTTTAAAAAAAATGTGTAATTGTAATTTAATATGTGTACAAGGAAGTCATGAGGTGTCCACATCAGATTTTTTTAATTACTGTGGGTTTATTGGGTATTGTAAAGCAAAAGTTTTTTTGTTTTTTTTTTATTATTATTAAAACAGGTAAAATTACATTTTCTCAGAAAATCTTCCAAAATGAACAATCAAAGGAATCTTCAAAATGAACTATTGTTGGCTTTATATCTTCTGATGTCTGGGATTACTTTATACAAAAGTGGAATGAAAATCTAAAGATAAATGATGTGAGATAAACTTATACTACAACACTCCCTGAGTTTCTTCTTCAACTTGCAAACTTTTCTTTTTTGATTATTCATTCTCATTACTAGTATTTTGTTCTCAATATTTATTTGCACTCACTTCCTACTTTTTCTGCACATGCAGTAAAGTGATTTTTGACTATTCTTTTCTAATGAAAATAATGTTAGTACCATAAAAAAATAATGTTAATACCATGAAAATAATGTTAATACCATACTCTTGTTTCTTACCTTTGGATTTTCTTCTTTACACCTACTTTTGAATTTCATGAAAACAATGTTAAATAACTAAGATGAAAATAAAGGTACTTTACTTTCCCTTGTACTAGTACAAAGGTACTAGTACAGTTTCCAACACAGCATAGTGTTTGTTACTGTACTTTCATAATTTTTGGACATTTTATCAGTTTTGTATTTTCAGAGGACATCTTTTTGTCCTTAATACTCATATTTTCCTTCTGCTACACTCGGTCCTAGGCTTTTTTTTATCTACAATCTGGCCTTTACCACACTCTAAGTTCTTCTTAATCACCTGATGCATGGCAAAGTTCAAATCAACAGCAGATCTTCCCTCTAGAACCAATGTTGTTTTTCCTCTAGCTCCTGTCATCAGTGATTGAGATGCAGCACTACATGTATCCTTTTTTAATGTTTTTTTAAATTAATTTTATAAAAAAAGACCTTTGTTAATAAGCTGGGATCTCTATGGAAAAAAGCTGGCTTAGTGGAAATAAAAAAATAACAGTAATATTTACAGTTTAAAATTTATTTTATTATTTTTAACAAAATATAAGAAAGCTTATGAATAAATTGTAATTAAAAAGAAACTAACCATCTGGATTATTAAGTTGGTAATTTAGATTGTCTTATACAAGCTGAAAAAACAAAGTTAAATGAAATCCCACTAATCTTTCTCCTTATTAGTATGCATACACCCATTGATGTAATCTGCATATACCAAACAGTACATATAACCAAAAAATTGATTACAATTTATTTATAGAATACTATAATAAAATGTTAATGCTAAGTTCAATTTTTATATATTTATTTATTTTTTTTTAATTTTTACCAGTCATATTGAATAAATATGGTTTTATTTATCTTTTGCAGCAATGTTGTACCACCAGCACCCATTCAACCTGTTACCAGAGATTTATATGGCGATGGAATGTTTGGTGGTTCAATGTCAACTCAACATTCAGATCATGTTGAATGTGAGTATTCAAATAGTAAGCATTAGTTTTTAATTTTTTGTTACAGTGTTTTATCTGGCTTATGTAACTTATTGTTTTATTTTGATAATTCTGAAGAAATTATGTTTTAATTTTGTTCTCAGTGGTTCAGAGGTAGCTTATTAGGAACTGCTGCAGGGCTTAGACCTGATAGGGCTTTGTTAAAATAATTAATTATTCAACTGAACTCTATTCAAATTAATTTTATAAATATGCTGTGTTTATGTTTTTAATAATGTTACAATTTTTAATGTATTATTTTCTTAACTGGGTTTTTAATAAAGGAATACTTATTAAAAAACATTAGCTGTGAACACAAAGTGAGCTCACTCAGTTCCATTCTGTACTCTCAGCTGGAAAGATTTATTACCTACAATACAGTGGAAGGAAAGGTATTCGGTATTGGAACATCAAATAAGCTAGACAATTATGAAAATAATGTGATTATTATGTTATGTGATTTAAATTTCATCATTCCATTTTGAGACTTCATTTGTAGCTATTCATATATTTTCAAATATAGTCAGTATTACATAATTTTATGACATAGTACACAGAAGATGGAATTATAAAGATGTTATAGCAATATAGCTGGAAATTTAAACAATTTGTAACTAGTTATTCAAAACCCAAGTCAGAGTATGCATTGCTATAGGTCTGGTTCATGCAAAGGATCAATTTATTTTTGAGTAAATTTGAAAAAAACTACTTTCAGTTTAAAATGTTTGTTTATCAGTGGTGTTTTTTTACTTTTAAAAATGGTTTTTCATTTACTTCATCCTTCCAGTTTAAGCTATCCCGTGTAGTTTCAGGTAACAATCATGATATCATAGGGAAAAGAATTAAGGTGATATTTAAATATATAATAATTTGGATATTGGAAAATAAAACTTTTCTCATCGTATTATTAAAGAGCACTTTATAATAACTGACATAGTGTACTAGATATTCAAACCTAGGTTTGGGCAAATGACTATATAATTTTATATTATAAGTAATTTCTTGCTTCTAACAAAGTGTTATCTAACCAGACATTAATAACACTTTATTTATTTATGTTTTTTAATACCATTCCTGCAAACTCTGTACAAAGTGCGTGTAAATCAAGAATTAATCTTAGCTATATAAATAGAATTTTATATCTAGGAAATATTTTATTGAGCAAAAATATTTTTCTATTAGTTTAAAAACAACTTTAAACTTTTTTGAAATATGTTTGTATTATTATTCACTACTAATGTTACAAGGTAATTCATTCACTTACCTAAGCTTACCATATGTTCAGGATTAGCCTGGACAGTCCTGGTTTTTTAGTGCTGTCCGGCTGCAAAAATGTCTGGGATTTGAGAATTTTATGACTGGCAAGGGTCTTTTTTTCATTTTAGACCTATATGTTCAACATCACGTTTTTAAATATTCTCTTACAGCCATGCATCTCTCAACTGATCTTGGAGCAAGCGCTGATGTTGATTTTGACAGAGGCATGGCTACTGGTCTTGCCACAACTTTTTACATAGTCATTTGGCAACACAACAGGGGCAATGTTTTTATGTTGTTTTCGTGTGTGAAGTAACTCGTCTACACGTTTTTCATCATTTTATTTCTATTCTTATTTGTCTCATCGTTCAGAAATGGGCAAAAGAAAATGTGTGTTTAATGTTAACCTGCAACAGGAACACAATTTTTTTTAAATTGAGTAATGACAGTAACAATGAATGTGTTTATTGCCCGCTATGTACTGCAGAGTTTTCTGTTGCCCATAAAAGAAAGGGTGATATTGAAGACCACATGAAAACAGCTAAACATAGGAGCTGTTGTAAATTTCATAGTAGCTATTAATGCTACTGCTTTAGCAAACATAAGAGATAATTTTAAAGCCAAAGATGGAAATAACAATAACAGTGATCTGGAGTGTACTGCTAAAGAAGCTATATTTTCATACCATATTGGTAGACACAAACTCAGTTTCAAAACATCAGACTGCACATCTAAACTGGTTAAAAAGTTATATGACCCAAAATTTTCATCTGCTAGAACCAAAACGAGGCAGTTATTATTAATGTTATTTCACCATTTATATTTGATAATGTATTGCCTTCTTTGGAAAACATTAATTATATAACAGTAACAACGGATGGATAGTTCAAAACAGAATGAAGTAAAACTTATTCTGATTTTTGTAAGATATTTCAGTCTGGAGTAGGGAATTCACGTTAAACTTTTAAATTTTGATGAAGTATCAGGTGAAACTGCTCAAATTTTGACTCAGTATCTTCTGCAGTGTGTGAAAAAATACAAACTTGAAGAAAAGTTTGTTTTGTTATACTGCTAATTACACTAACATTAATTTTGTGGTGTAAAGAGAAAGGGGAATGAAAATGTGTTCAGAAAGGTTCAAAGTGGTTTAGATAAACCTATTTTAGGATTGGCTGCTCGCCCACATTGTACACAATTCAGAACAAAAAACATGTGATTCTCTACCCCTAAACATAGAAGTTATTGTTATAAAAATTAATAATATTTTCACATATATACAGTAAGAGTAATGAAACTTAAAGAGTTCTGTGAATTTGTGGATACAGATTATAAAAAAGTATTATTTAATAGCAGCACGTTCCTTAGTTTATTACCTGCAATAGAAAAAATTCTTTCCATTTTTGATGGCCTAAAATCATATTTATCTTGTAACAAATGCTCAAAATTATTATTATTTTTTTTTAATCTAGAAAGTGAACTGTTTTTGAAATTTTATATGGTACTCTACAGTTATTTAATAATGTAGTTCTGAAATTGGAAGCTAATTTTATCACAGTAACAGAAGCAAGTATTTCAGACATATTATCAATCAATTTATCAACTTCAGGTTAACTTCAATTAATTTGTAAACTCACAAAGTTATACCATCTTCTGCCAAAGAATTGCTATGTACTCTAAAAGAAATAATGATGTTCAGGAACAAAAATTCTTCAAAGCTTAGACAATTTTTATAATTCTAGTATCCAATGAGTTGTGGAGAACCAGTTTTGATAAAGTTAGTAAGTTTCAATGGATAAATTTACAAACTGAAACTGCCTGGTCTGATTTAGAAGAGTGCACAAGTTGTTAATGAAATTATAAAAGATTCTATAAATACTGATGAACGTACATTGTTGAACCAGGTAACTCAAAACCAAAGGGTAGGTTGTGGTTCAAGTTCTGAAAAAGTACCAGATGCTATTGAAGAGAAGTGGAAAGCAATTTTTAAGGTGTTTCAAAAGACTGACATTTCATGTTGCAATATTTCTAAAATGGTTGAGTTTGTGATATCTTTGCTTGGGACATCTGCTCCAGTTTAGATAGTTTTTTCAATTACAGGGAACATTTGGTGTGCAGAAAGGGGTAGACTTTCAGTATCTACTGTTAAATATCTGCTAAATCTTAAAATTAATCCAGAACTTTCTTACATGAATTTTATGATGTAATTAAAGCAAACAAATCATTTCTGAAGAAAGCCTGTCTAGTGAAAAATACAACTGAATAAATAAAATTTAATGTTTCGGTAAACCGTAAAAGCTTTTAAGTAATTTCAGAAATATGTCCTGGGTTGGATCCAAAAATACATGGTAAGCCTAGACTTACCCAAACCTATTTGACTTTCAGTTGTTTTATTATAGTTACGGTATTTCTAGATTTCTTTTGAATATGTGTCTTTCTACAATTAATTATTACTCATTCATTCATAAATAAAACTGGTTATTAGTAAATTTTCTATCTTTAAATTGTTACCAACAAACTTCATATTCTTTTATTCTTACCATGAATCTGATATACAATGTTCCATTTGAAATACTTTACTTTATAATGGGCATTTCATATCTTGACATGTTGGAGCAGTTTGCATTCCCACAAATTGAGTCTAGGCATCCTAATGTCCTCTTCCAGCAAGATGGGGCTCCCCCACACTGGCTCCTTGTGGTAAGGGAAAGGCTGGATGAGATGTTTCCTGGTAGGTGGATTGGAAGAGGTGGTTCAATTCCCTAGCCATCCAGATTGCCAGACATAATCCCTCTGGACTTCTTCTTCTGGGGTTATGTCAAACACAGGATGTGTATGACAAAATTAGCAAATAACCAGGAGATGTGTGAGACCATTTGGAATGTCATTTCAAATCAACCAAACAATTCTAAGA
The DNA here is from genome assembly GCF_047948215.1 of Lycorma delicatula. Lineage (NCBI taxonomy): Eukaryota > Metazoa > Arthropoda > Insecta > Hemiptera > Fulgoridae > Lycorma > Lycorma delicatula. The sequence continues at coordinate 53,142,852 of NC_134463.1, forward strand.
AATGCTTCAACAAACATGGAAAGAAATTGCCATTGGCTGGATATTCTTCATGTGACTGATGGAGCACATGTGATGTGATGTAATGTGATTTTTTGTTATAACTTGATTAGGCAGGCTTTAATTTAATTTTTGTTTCATGTCGATATATGTAATATTTTGTGAAATACAGTTAAATAAAAATAGGGAATTTCCAATGGGGCATCCTTTAATTCTCTGTAGTAAAATATCTCCTTTTAAATTTTATTTATACGATGACCTCATCAATACAACAAAGTACTGAGTGTGAGATATGATTAAGTCTTGACATGTTTGTCTCATCAGCTTTATCATTCATAACATTACAATATTAAGTCTCATTATTAATTGTAGAATAAAGATAGCGTAGTTCAGATTTACCTGTAGAGTAGTTTTTATTTTATTTTATTATTTTTAAATCTGAATACTGGTATTTGTTTTATTTTTTAGTGGAAGAGTCTTCTGAATTTCTTGCACCTGTAGAACCGTTACCACCTCAAAACCCGCCAGAAGCTGTACTAGCCACTAAATTACATACGTGTCCTTCAGCCGCACATTTTTCATACAATAGAATTTCTTGGAAGCTTAATGTTAGAAAAGAGGTATGTTTACTCTATTACAATAATTACTGTATGGTTAGTTCAGGTAGTTTTTCTGTGTTTTTTTTTTTTTAATTAATAGAAAATGCTTATTCGAGTTTAAGTTCAGTACCATATTTATAATTCTGTAACATTTCAAATTAAAATTATTATAGTATTTATGATTTTATTTAATAGAAAAAACTACACTTTCTGATATATATATATATATATATATATATATGGTTTTTCTTAATACTATAATAATTTTAACGTGAAATGTTACAATTGTAAATAAGGTACTACTCTTAAACTGGAATATTAACATAAACTGATATATTAACTAAGATTAAATTTTATTGTACATGATAAATTAATTAATTAATTAAATTTTATTGTCATGATTATTATGATGAAAAGAAATTAATTTTCACCTTTATATTTAATATCCAGAATTAATTCTAAAAATTTTATTATATTTTATATTTTACTTTCTAAAGTTTAATTTATTGAATTTTTTTATAAAATTGTGATTAATTATTCAATAAGATGTAATATTACAAAACAATTATTCATGCATAAATTGTTCCTCCAAAAGATCTTTTGAGAATTAGCTCCTTCTTCAATGAGGTTACTAATTAATCACATGCACTCACACATATGTGTGCACAGAAAATAACCATTTTCATTTACATTTGAATAAATTTTCTTTCCTATTGTTAATTGTAAGATATTTCTTTAAAACCTAATATTTATTATAAATCTGAACTGATTTATAAGAAGGATGTTTTTAAAATTAACAACTATTTGATTTAGAAATTTTTAATATGATCTTTTTGTAAAAATGTTTTGTGAACTAAAAAATATTTTTATTTTACAAAAACTATGTACATACTTGCCTTTGTATAAGTAATTTTATATTAAAATTATTCATAAAATTTATCTGTTTAAAGTAACATAATCAAAATTTCATGACAAGTAGTAACACCATCAATTTGCGTACAAGAGAATAAACAGTTTGGTAAGTTTTAGACTACTACTAATCAAATCAGTATACTGATCAAACTTGCTTCCTAATCATTTGCAAATCACTAAATGTATTATTTTAAAAACATTCCTCATTTGATTTTATAAATTTCTTTCATCTATCAATATATTTTATAACTTTTTGTAACAATTATGTGATTATAATATAGTTCGAGCACTGATTACTATACACTGATTACGATGATATTTTTTATGTCTAATTATTAATGAAATTTTAAGTTGTTTGTACAAACTTGATTTTTGTTGTGTGTTTTTTTATTAGGTCTTCTCACCAAAAGAATCAATATCTAGCCCTTTGGTTTTACATCTCGTATTTTGTCAAGTAGTTACTGATGTTCTTAATAAACAAAATCCTAGAATAAATAAGGATGAAAGAAGTGAAATGATTCAGGTTAATAAATTTTAATATATAATTTATGAATTGTTATATTTATCTCTTTACTGTAAGCGTATATTTAGTGCATTATTTGATATTTTACTTCTTGTACTGATCAGTCAGGTACCCACTAGGTTCATATACATAAAACTGCAATATTTATTTAATTTGGATATTCTTAAAAGGTATTAGTAAAATGTAAATTACTATGTTTACTAATTACTAACTTACTTTTATTCAGATTTATGAAGCATTTGATTATAATTATTACTATTAAGTTACTGCTTGTTAAAACAAAAAATGTGGAGTTATCTAATGGCTGAAAAGTTGAAATATTTTATTAGTTTGTTTAATTCTGTCATTAATTATGATTAGATGATAAAGAAATTATCGTTCTTGTGTAAGTCATGATCTATTATTATACCTCTTTAGATCTATTAGTTCTGACTGGATTTTAAAAATCAAAGCAGACTAGAAAATAATACATAAATTCTCATAAATATGTAATAGAGGGGGATCAGTGTAAAGAAATGGTTTTAAAAAATAATTTTTAGCAATTGTATTCCAATTTTTCTTTGCATTTATTTTCCTGAAGATATATTTACATACTTTTTAATGTATGGTTACAAATCAGCACAGCAGTTAATAAAAAAATCAGCAATTAATAGTGTTGTATTACATTTAACATTGTGTATTCTAAAGTGATGTTCCTTTTTTAATGAATTAAAAATGTACTTTTACTCTTCATTCTATTTATTTTTTTAATCTCTTGAAAGATAACATTAAGCAAGAGAGAGAGTGAAATGATACAGTGCATGAAGAAAAAAAGAAACTCATGGTTAGTAGACTACAATGTTTTACTCATTTAATCATTAATCAGAATACTGTGTTCATCCTTTACTTTGTATAATATCTCTGAATCAAATATTGTTTATGCAGAAATTATTTTGTTAAATTAATATTTTTGGTGAAATTCAAGTACTATTTTGTTTCTCTGTGTTAAATAAAAATATTAATGGACTTTTATTGGAAAAAATTGTAAATTAATCAGTTGGACAGGTTAGTGTATTGAGTAATGTTATTATTTTAGATTGAACTAAATATATACATTTAATATCATTTTTTTAGCTTTTAGAAAGATTTCATGTAACAGCTGCCAATATGCAGTCTGCTCAGCATAAAGCAAGTACAAAACGTGCTGTGGTTGACATGGCCCGTCATTGGTTAACATACTTCTCTAGGCTATTTCCTGTTTCGGTAAGTTGGGTTTATTTTTTCTGATTATTATATGATTAATTTTATTCAGCATGTTTGTATTGAAATTTTACATTTAATGTAATGTAAATAATCTGTGTTTGAGAAACGAACCGATTGCATCATCTTTCACTGTTTGAGTATGAAATATTAATTAGGAGTATTTTAAAAGTATATGTAACATTACATTAAATGTCTGCACAATTTTTCCTGATTTTTTTCTGAATTAATTTTATGTAAAATCAGATTTTTATTAGATCTTAACAATTAAGAAATTTGTCTGTCGAATAGTTACTTAAGTATTTATGTTAAGTTAGACTTAGTTGTATCTCAAGTTAGATTTTCTAAGCAATCATCAAATGTTATTGCATTAATAGTTATTTATAAGTTTACTTGGCTTTCTATCTTTTAAATACTATTAGGTTCATTTTCATTTATTCTTCTTTCTGTTTTTTTAACAAAAAATATTTGTTGATTGAGTCTGTATCTTTTCAATTTCTTACTATTTCATTATTTTTATTATTAATTTTATCTTTTAGTAATATTTGATAGCATAAATTAGTACACATAGCATTATATTAATAAATATGATAAATTTAAAATGTTATATATTTAATTTTCATGAGTAGAATTAATTAGCTTATATTATTAAATAAATTAAAAAATAATTTTAATTACAAAATAGGACTATTAAATGATTTACTTTCTAAAATTGATTAATGTTTTTAATTCAGATTCACATGTAGTTATTGAACAACATTCAACAAATTTAGAAAGTGAATCATTTGTTTACATTAATACTTCTAAAGTTTAGATAAAATTTTTTCTCCCAAATCTCTGTATTTAATGAAAATTTACTTTTTCTTTTTTTTTCCTTAGGGAGGTAATCACTATCCAGATGTACAGATGCTTGCTGTGAGTCATTTAGGAATTAGACTTGCTAGACCTGAATCAAATCAACTTCGAGTGATTCATACAATTAAGTAAATATATTTTTTATCACTTTTAAAGAAACCTTTATTAAAATTTTATTTCACTTTTAAGAATAACTGATTTAGTAATATATTTTTTTTTTAATTCTAATATATTCAGTATTTTTTCCCCTTTTAATAGTTTATTGATTTATTATTATATTAATTAAATTTGTTGAACTTGGGTTTATCATTATGACTGTTTGTTTGCCTTTCTCGAAATGAATGGCATCCTTGTCTTACTTTAGCGTCACTTATAATATACTGCCTAAAAATGTCACAAATTTGCCTTTAAATTTTAAAGGAACATAAAAGAATTTTTTTCATCAATAATTGGATTACTCTTTATACTTCACGCTCAGCGGAATCACAAATTATAGCACTCATTATAAATGGATAAATATAAACAACTAATTACAAAATAACTAAACTATTTTTGTTAACAGCTGACTATTAATTGAAGTAACTAAGCTTCATAAGCACTCCTTGTTTATATCTTGTATATAAGTGGGAAATTCAAAACAGACCTTACTTTAAAAACACGCCTTGTATTGATAAGAAAAAATTAGTGCTTGATGATCTAATTTTTATTTTTAATTTTCTTTGTAGTTGTCTAAACTTAAATTGTTCCATTGTTCAATTACAGTTCATTACTGGAAACATTGCTAAAGAAGGTTTTAAAGGAACTTCTTATATAATTAACACAATATATTAATGAATATACCCCCCAAATTTTACAGATGCAGGTGATCTGACACTGAAAAAAGTTACTCCAAGTAATTACATAGCTATTCCTAAGAACAACAGACATCCAGGTTTAGTAAGTTGGTTAAGCAATGGTTCCCCATTATCTTTTCTATTAAATCAAATAAAATGATGCATATAAGCAATTCAAGCTGACTGAAATACAATTGAAACAGCCCTATGAGTATAGCATGAAAACACCATAGGAACTTGTTGTATAATACATATCATTACTCTCAGAAAAAGCAATTCTTCAATTCTTAGTGCTACTTGTACCAAAGATGTTTTACATGCATCACAGGTATGAAAAAGGGTGTGACAAATAATATAAAACTCTAAATTAGTGTGTTTCTTTCTGATGAAAACATGGATTAACACATTGTCTCCATTCAGTAGGTAGGAAAAATACATTAACATTATATAATAATTCAATTCATTTTCCAACTATTTTTTTAATAAGTTCTTCAAATTCAATAAGGTTTTGATTTACTAAACTACTATTATGACTTTTATTCATATTTTACTTCATCACAATTACAAATGTTATCCCAGTCAAAGCAATCATGTTATCCCAAAGTTTGGTTGTAGCAGTTACAGATTTTCCACTCCTAAGTAATACTTTTAATTTATCCCAACAACTATATTACTTCAATTATTCAATCTAACAAATTGAAATAAATTTAACATATCCTGAAGTAAAGGGTTTTTTCTTAGTAAATAACTATAATTTACACTTGGAACCATGTTAGAGCATAATTGGTATGCTCAATTGCTTTTATTTTAATTTTAACAAGCTTACATTCTTTTACAGAGTGTACTAAATGATTCTTTTGTTAAATGATAATCAAATATTTCCTATGTGTGTAAATTTAAACAAGGAAAAAATAGTGAATGAAATTTTACAATTTCTGTTTTTTTTGTTATGTTAAAAATAGGTTGGATGAAATTGCTGATGTTGGTATCAGCAAAGGTGGTGGATCTTTACAACTGGTATTAAGTTCTGGTGAAAGGTTTCCTCTGTACACAAACAGAGCTCGTCATATACAATCAATGTTGAATGCTTTTACAAGAGAAGCTATAGGAACAGCAAATACAACAATAAATAGAGAATTACATCAAGCAAGAGTGGTAAGAATTATATTTATTTTATTTTTAACAGCATTAATTATTTAATGTAAGAAACGTAGCAATTAAAAAAAAAAAATTTAAGAATAATTGTTTTTTAATTGTTCATTTCATGACACAATTTGATTAAAAATTTAAATAATTGTTTCAAAATTTTTCATTGTTCATTTTTAATTTACTACTTATGTAATTTACATATTTAATGTACATAAGCTTGAAAATTGTGCGTGGAGTATGGAAATGGAATTTTTTTAGCATATAAAAAATCCCATGCCTGACTGGGATTCGAATCCAGGACCTCTGAATGAAAGAATAAGATGCTACCACTCTGCCACAAAGACTGGCAATTAAATTAGTACTTGATTACTTGGAATTTATCAACAAATAGATCCATCCTGGAAAATGAAGGGTATTTGTTATAAACATGCCGACAGCTAAAGCCACATTAAATGAACTGGTTTCTATAGGTCACCAAAATTAGGAGTGGTGGGTGCAGTTTGCTGCATGATGTTGGTATTTTTAGTTACTAATAACCAAAACAGTCAATATCATTTAAAAAAAAAAGAAAGAATATAAAATGTCACTCTCTATTCTACTGATCTACTATCAAATATTTCATTGCATGTGTTGTTATTTTTAACATATTGAATAAAATTTCTGGAATAGCCATTAAAAATTAACATATGCTTACAGGAATGTTTTTTTCCTACAATACTGTAAAATGCATTTTTGAAGTTAATTTCACCAAAGGCTAATAAATAGCAAAGTTATAAAAATGTTAAATTAAAACACCAGATTAATTTAAAAATAGGACAATGAGAAGATAAATTTAATTCATATTACTAAATATTATGGGAAAAATTGTTTCTTTGTAGTTGTATGTTGAGTTCAGTAATTGCTTTGGTCTATTTAGAATTACTAAACTTCATTCACTTAATTATTCATTCATTATTAATTCTGGTATAAATTTAAAAAAGAATTATTTATAAATAAAAGAATCTTTATTTATAAAAGAATAGCATTCACAAAAATAACTAATTAATCAGTACACATTACTTTTTATTCTGTAAAGAAAACTGTATTTTATTTATTAATTTGAACAGATAATAGTAATAATAGTGCTTAAATTTTCCATGCAATTTCAGCACTGTACATAATATTTTTTAATGTAAGGTTTTTCAAAAAACCTTCAACTTGTAGTTCTGAGATTAAAAAAGCTGTTTTATCAACTCTTGTCGATAATAGGCTTTAAACGTTTGAATAATTTCTTGATCCTGTGTTTGGATGTTGTATTTTTAAGTAAAAACATAGCTGTAATTTTATTATCTTGATTTTAATAATTCTTATGGTGGATGGGCTGGACAATTATTAAGAAGTAGCTAAGCTTTCTCTTCCATCTTTCGTTGGCACAAATAACTCTTGACAGATGGCACAAATTCCTTGTTAAACCTTTGTTAAGAAAATATCCGAGTCATCCAATTTTTACTTATCTATAAATTACCAGTAATGATTTCATTTTTAATGTTTGAAACATTAAGAACTTCCATATTTACCAACACATAGCAGTTTTAATTTATGATTTCCAGATATATTTGCATACAGTAGAAAAGTAATCCTTTCTTTATTCATTTATATACTTGACTTATTTGAAATACACTTTACATCTATTGATTTTTTTGATAGCGATTTATAATAAAAACCAGTTTCATCAGCGTTTTAAATTTTTTCGTCGCTGTAATTATTTTCAGCTATAGCCCTGTTTAAGATTATCAACCACTAGATGACTTAAAGTCATCACTGTTGTTTATTTGTAAATGAAATTTTAGGGCTTGAGCTTGTATAACTGGACCAACAAATGTATGCCTTCAGTACGCTTCCGTAAAAGCCAGAGGTAAAACATTCATCCATAGCATTAATGACACAAAGATGAACTTCTTTCCTATCAAGTCCTACACTTTCATCAACAGTATCAATAAAAGAACGGAATCTATCTTCCTCTTTCATCCAGCCATAAACAGTTCCTTCTGGCACACTAAATCCCCGTGATAAGCTAGCTTTAGACTGACTTGCTTTAACTTTTCCAATTATATCAAGTTTGTCTTTGACGGAGTAAGTATAAGAAGATACTGTATAAAAACGGAAAATTTAAATTGTTAATGAAACGATCAGAACACAAACCAAACGTTGGAAAACCTATTGTACTCAGCACTGTCATTTAAACTGCCTATTTAGATTAGTGTAAAAAAAACTTTACAGACAGCGAAAAAAGATTAGTAGCAGATTAAAATCAATCATAAATGTTTGCAAGACCATACTTATGGTATTTCAACTATGACTGTGTTGAATACATAACGGTTGCTACTGTGTAGATGCATTATGTCTACCGGATATGAGTCTTTCATCAATCATCTTTAATAGAATAAAATTAATTTAAATGCAGAATTATTCAGTACTGTATATCTAATCTAACTGATGTTGTAATTTCTAATAAAATCTATAACGCGGTATGTTAATGTAATTTAAAAAAGAAGCGCTAATAAGGAAAAAGGGGAAATTAAGCAATGTAACTTGAAGATTTTGAGTTCAAAATAGTTAGTTTTGCTTACTTTATATACTACAAAATTAATTTCTCATATTCATAAAACTAAGAAAAGAAGAAAGGTAACTGTAATTCAGTTATTCAACTGTAAATCCTGACAACGCAGTCTGTAAAAATTCCATGATATTAATCTACCAACTGATATTTTTAACCCTTTTTTATCATTCACAACAAATGTAATTATGCTGCACTAGATCTTTTGTCAGTTTTGGTAAGGTTCTTAAACTATGATTTTCTCAAAATCTGACCAGGTTTTCGTTTTATATTTATGAGTTGGTAACACATCCCTGTCATTATGTTTGCACGTATTAATATATTATTTTGGTGAACGCTTTGCAATTGTGGCATGAAAACATACATGTTACTATTGAATTGTTAAGAATCTTTCAGTTAATATTAGAATATCTCATACTTTTATATCATAATGGTAACTGTATTCATTTTATTTTGTTTTTTTCCAGGAGGAACGTTCAAGACCAGTAGACCATAAAGGTAAAAACTGCTCAGAGTTACTTATCCATTTTAATTGTAAAATGTTATTTCTAAAATAGTTTAAATGTTTTAAATAATTAGTTAAATTTCTATTTAACTAATGTTATTTTATTAGTTAAATTTCTGAAATAATTAGTTATTTTACATCTAACAAAACATACATTATATATACAAAACTGATATTTTACAATAAAAAATATAAGTTTTGTATATACAATGTATGAAAAAAAAAATACTAAATTTTTACAAATGTGCTGCCACAACTAATAAAATACAAAATAAATACATATTTTTTTTATCTTTTAGGTCTCTTATATCTGTCTTCTTTTTCTGTTTAGCCTCCGGATCCACCATAAGATATTTCTTCAGAGAATGAATCAGGATGATATGTATGAATATAAATGAAGTGTAGTCTTGTACAGTCTCAGGTCGACAATTTCTGAGATGTGTGGTTAATTGTGTCAGAGTTCTAACGTTCAAATCCTAGTAAAGGCAGTTACTTTTATACGGATTTGAATATTAGATTATGGATACTGGTGTTCTTTTGTGGTTGGGTCTCAATTAACCACACATCTCAGGAATGGTCGACCTGAGACTGTACAAGTCTATATTTCATTTACACTCATATACATATCTTCTTCTGAAGCAATACTTTACAGAGGTTCTGAAGGCTAAACAGAAAAGAAAGAAGGAAAGTAGATCTCATATATCCAGAGAGTTAGGTAATTACTATTTTAATGTAGCAGTACAATCTTTCTGTTTCAGGATGGCATGCAGATACGCGACTAATTATGCCAGCTACTCCTCCTCAACATCAGCAGCAACCTATGGTAAGAAAAATATTAATAAATACAGCTTTTAAATATTTAAAATTTGTTAAATTTTGTAAAAATCAAACAACATATTTTTTTTTTTAATCTTGGAAATAAAGTTTTCTTATTCTTCTGAAGAATTTATTTATAAGGTAGCTTTAAAAAGTTCTTTAAATCATAATTTTCTTTTTGAAATAATAATCAACAACAGTGAATTGTTGATTAATAAATTGACAGCATTTAAAATGTCATAATATGGTGGTTAATATTGTGCTCTTGTTTCCTCAGCAATAACAACTATTGTGTGTTTGTGTAATGTACATTTGTCATTGTTGTGATTCAAAATGTACATCATGAACACATTAAAGAAATGTCTAATTTTATATTTTGCTTAAAAAATCATCAGAGACATTATCTTTATTTGGAAAACTTATGGTGAAACAACAATGAAAAATGGAAATTTAGGAGACACAAGTCTCTCATTGAGGTCATGCTAACTTAGCTGTGCTTATCGTTGTATTTGGTCCCCATTTATTGTAACAAATGATAAAAACATTGAGTATGTTTCAATTATTGCTGAAATTATTAAAGGAAATCTATTGAAAAACCATTTTCAGAAGTTGAAATATTAGTGAGAAATTACTGTAGTATTCTGCACAGTGATCTGAAACTAAATATACTTTCAGAACATTATCATGTCTGTCAACAAGTAGCTTCAAAAATATTATTAGCATACTAATTCATGTGAGAAGAATCTTGGATGTCACAATGTTAAGTCTTTGGAGCACCTTTGTATTCTTCCAACACCAGCTGGTTTTATTTGGTTCATACCTGAAATTTAAAGGAAAGCAATACAAGAATACTAATATCATCACAATTGATCAAATGAAACATCTAAAACAGGTGACTCCAATCTGCAGCTCGCACCACCGGGTAAACTGCAACACCGGCCCGCAAGCACCACCAATCCGGCCTGTGGAGATGCCCAGTATTTGGCCCACCATAGTTTATTTTAATTGCAGTGTAAAATTATTTAAAATGTAAGTAAACCATACAAAAAAATAATCAGTTGTTTTTAATTAAGAAATACAGTAACTAAGATATATAATGAAATTGAACATTTTAACTGTAATTAATGATATGAAATTTATCCCTAAAACTTACAATAAGTGACGTACATAGGTAATTCCCATAATGAAATTAAACATTACAATTATGACTAATGAGATTTATCGAGCTGTAACTTCCCACTGACAATTGTTTGCAGTTGTGGATCAAGTTTTCTAGTGAAAATGATCAACAGCGACTTCAAATGCTCATTAGTTAATTTGGATTTTTCAGTTCTTAAGTTTAAAACTTAAAACCAGTTTATAGTGGTTTTTCTTGGCAAGTTTTTTTAAATTTTGTTTATTTTCCATTATTCAATTTCTTATAAAAAAAGGTAATATTGAAAAATTTTTCGCGAGCCGTATGTTGGCCATGTCTGCAGTAGATGCTTTTTAAAAATTACAGAATGGACCAACAGTGATACATGATCTTTTTAAAAATCAGGATTAGTACTTATACCAAATAATCCTTGAAATATAAAGTATTATTAAAGTAAAATTATTTTATTACCTTTTGGTTTGCTTATCTATAAGTATTTTTTTTTTATTTAGGTTGCTGATGATGGAAAACATTCATTATTACAATTTGCCATGCATCATTTCCGACAGAGTCCAGAAAAGTAAGTATACATAGTTAAATTTAGAATTAACTATGTTATAGAAATTTAAAACAAAAAATCATCTTCAGTAGTTTTGTATACCAAGTATCAATTTCTATAATTCTATACTTTTACATGAATTTGGTACATTAAATGTCAATTTTGACATTTTTTTATAAACATGAATGAGAAATAGACATCTCATAAGTTTTTTCAGGAGGACTAAGTGAATCAGTTTGAAATGTCATAAATTATTAGTTTTACCTATCAAAAATATGTTTCTTAGGCCAATTAAAAAATCCTATAAACATAACAGTTGTACGCAATTTGATTAACATCCTCACTTTGGGACTGGCTGTGCAGTGTTTCTATTGCTTCAGGTGTACTGCACGTGTCACAGTTATAAAATAAATTTGGATAGATAAAAAACAAATTACTTTCCCTCTTTCTTGTGTGAAATATACACAATTTATACAAACATATATTTCAATAATAGAATTACATATTCTTAGGATATTGAATTAATTTTAACAAATTTATTTTGCTTTAGGTTCGAAATGTTGAAAACACCAGATGGCAACATAAGTGGTTCATTAAAAGTAGTACAAAGTCATAAAAAGAGCGGTGACTGGACATGGAAAGAGCAGGTCAGTTTTAATCCATTATTCTTAATGCTTCTTGATCAAATACTTTTCTTATAAATATAATTTAAATTATCAAATATTTTACTGCAGTTATTTCTTTTTTATTTATTTATTTATTTTGTTTTTAAGGTGGATCTTGTAAAATATACACCAAATTCAATAACAGAGTCATTACTAAAACTTGATCAAGAATTGAATCAATTAGCAATTGAGTGTTTTGAATGTGCCATGAGATATATGGGTGATTTACCTACAACACCGGATCTCACAGAAGTAAAATGTGTCTACACCATTCTTATGGTTTGTAATGTTATAAACATATGTATAATTTTTAAACATAATTTGGATATGTTATCCACTACATTTTATCAATTATTAATATAAAGAAATGAACTGCCTAACATAAAATTTTACGAACAAAACTCACCAAATGAGTGGTAGCTTTCATTCCTTGGATCACCTTTTAGTTATGATAAACGCAAACTGAATGAAATCACTCAAAGAACATAATCGTTCCCAGATTCTACTTGTAGTTAAGACATTTTTAAACCAATTTTTTTTAAATATAATTAATTTCTTAAGATTTTTTTGATCAAAATTAGTTTACGATTGCCCTACAGAAGCCTAGGTTCATACTACTGTCATTCAACATTTTTCAGTACTGAAAAATGTTGAATCATTGTTTATCAATGGGAATTTCTACCCATGATTTTTAGTTTAGTTTAATCTCTTTCATTATTGTTTGAAAGGCAGCATTGGTTTTGAAATTTGAATGAAGAAAAGAAATGATGTGAAACTAGCCAATTATGTAATATATTATTATAATAAATGTTCTTATGTTTAGTGTTACAAAATTACTTAAAACACCTTTTTATAAATCACATATTAACTTAAATAATTTTCCAAAAAAATCATATTTAAAATTTAAATGATAATATATTTATGCAACTTTAATTGAGTAAATTCTTAATTTATCTCTTTTGTAGTTTATTTTTTGATACATTAATACATCAGTTGTGCAATAAAAGCAACAATGAGTTTATTTTAATATTTTTTTAATTTAATATTAAAATGAAAGTTGGTTCATAACAAAAATTATTTTTTTTATTTCACAATACTTAAACTTCATTATACATTTTATTAATTTTTGCAAATGAGCTTTTAGCTAATAGCACTTTTATTTTTTTAGCACTGTCACAAACATGAAGCACTTCGTGATGAAGTATATTGTCAGTTAATGAAACAAACAACTAGTAATAAAAGTGATAGTTGTCAAAGAGGTTGGAGACTTCTAAGTATTGTCGCTGCATACTTCACCTGTTCTGATACATTGAAACCATTTTTACTTAAGTACCTGGAGACTGCTGCTTATGACAAACGTAGAGCTTTTCATGGTATGTAATTTTTTTTTTTTATCTCAGAAACATTACATTCATATGATTAACTCTGTAAAATTTGTATTCAGTTTCTTTGTGTTTAGTAATTTACTTTTGTTTATTATTTTTATTTATATTATTAATAAATAGATGCTGACCTCTGTGTTAAAGTAGTGCTACTGTTTTTCATTTAGAAGGTTCTGGAATCAAATTGTGATTAGGCTTACAAAATTAATTTTACATACTACAAAATTCATTTCTTATCATTAATAAGATGAAGTTAGGGTTGCTGTAATTGACTTAGATGACCATTCAAACCGTACTGTCCTAATTAAAAGTTCATTATGGCATTATTTTGTTTTATTCACAGTTTTATTTTCATTACCAGAGAACTGCTACTGTTATAATTATTTGTTATGTCACAGTTCACTGAAATTTATTGCAGTTAATAATTTTTAGAATTCTTTATTCATAAACTGTTGATAGAATTAGTAATGAATGTCATGAAGAAAGTTATGAATAAATAATTATTATTCATAAAAGGGTAATAAGCAACTTAATTAAATAATGTTGAGAAACATAATTATTACGCATAGAAAAATACAAGTTTTATTACTTTTGGTCTACAGTATTATTATATTCTATAGTTTTACTGATATTGTTATAGACAAGTAATGATTTCATATATTAATATAAATTATGATATCTAATCTAGTAATTAAATATTAAAACTCATTAAATGTAAATATAATTAAAAAAGTTAAGATAGAACAAAACTTTGTCAAACACTAAACTAGAATATTGTAATTTTAATCATTCTCTTTTGCCCTCAATTGCCATTAAAATAAACTGGTGTTAATTCTTGTGTAAAACATGAATCTCATTGCAGGATCTAGTGCAAAACTGTTAAATTGACAATGATTGTAATATTGAAATATTTTAATTTAAACATTGTGATAAATTTAAACAGTTAAAGAAATATAAAATAGACATCAAAATTTTAATAATGATTAAATATGGAAAATATATTACATACGATTTAACTGACTTTTCAATTACATTTTAACAATAATAAATTAAACATGTTTGAATAACAAATAGCTCCATTATAATACAATGAATATGCTTTTTTTCAAACGTTCTTGTCAATCTGCTGTCATCCAGTGCTCCCCATGTGAATCTGTTCCAGCACTTGCATGCTTTGCTCTAGCATATATTTCTCTAACTTTATTGGTATTAACATTGTCATTTATCTCCTTTCTTCTGCAAAACTTCCTAAAATACTTTTCATTCATATATCTTATTCAATTTCTCTTACATAGATGGTATGTTATTCTTTGTCATCCTTAATATATAAATACAGTATGAACAAGTTAACACTATATGTGCAAAAAATGGGAACTAAAGATTTCTTAACTATCAGTTGACATAACAATCATATCGTAGATGGGTTAGAAACATGTTTTCTTATATTGTATATTATATTAAGCATTGTTACTTTCTTTCATTTTTTATTAATGAATATAACAAATTATTATTATTACTATTTTTATTAAGTATGGACATTAACATTTAGTTTTATATTGACTATTACAGAATTTTAAATTTCATTAAATTTAATTGTTTTCTTGTTTCTATCTTCTTTTCTTGTCTTTACTTTTATTTTTCAGTGTTTAAAGCTATAAACAAGGACAAGTCCACAAATATGAGAAAATTATACATTCATAGCAAAGGTAGAAATATTATTAGCATGTTATTAAATAATTTGATGTAGAGAAAAAACAAACATTATTTACTTGTGATATACTTCAATCACATGCTGTTCAGATTTTTCCTGCATGTGAAGTTAAGTTGGTTGCCTTGTAGATTGGTGTTGATCACAACGCTGTGCCAATCAAGTTCAGATACAATGTTAATTTGGTCGTGCAGTATACAATATGATCCTCTGGTTTCTTTATCTCTTTTCAGAACTTTCTGGGCCTGTCTTCTTTACAAGAAAACAATCCAGCCATCATAATTTACTAATATTTTACCCAACCCAGTTACATTTCTCTGCACAGAACTTTCTTTCTTTTTTTTTGATAAAAGGATCTTTTACCTTGACAATCCTAATGTTTTATCTTATTTTGATTTCTCCCTATTTTTGAAATCTATGACACTACATATTATGTCTTTCTACTTCCTTTATTTCTACTTCACTTACATTTTTGCCTCTCCAATGCTACCTCAATCCCTTTGTTTTCTTTTTACCTATTTTCCTTTATTACTACTTTTTCTTTTCATACAAGTGTTGCAAATACTCTTGTCAAACACAATCAAGAAACTATATATATACACTATGTATTGTATATTTTGTTTTCCATTTCTTATTCCCTCATCTCCTTTCCAGTTCTCTTTTCATGTCTCTTTTGCAGTCAATTAAACACAGTAAAGAATAAAACATGCATATTACATTTTACTACCAAATAACATTTTTTAATTTCTTATCATGATTGTTACTTCTTTTTTCACCTACAATAAATCAATCTTCTTTCTTTCCCTAGATCATAGTCAAATTCCTTTAATAATATTCATAGCATTTAATTAAATCTTTCTCTTTTTATTACCACTTCTTTTATATCACCCTTACTGTATTTATCATTGCTAAAGATTTTTAATTATTTCAGGGACAGCAAATGTTTGTTTACAAAATCTACGAAAGACTTTAAGATATGGAGGACGTAAAAATGTACCAAGTGTTGAAGAAGTTACAGCAGTTAGTGCTGGACGTAATTCAAAACGTCAGTTGTACCGATTACCAGGTGGAAGTGAAACAGTGATTAATACAAAATCAACAACTGTAGTAAATGATGTAATACAAGAGATGTGTTCATTAATTAATGTACATGATCCGCTTGAAATGGAAGAATTTTCTTTGTATTGTATTGTTGAAGGTGATGCATTTACTATGCCGTTATCACGTGAAGAATACATTCTTGATGTTACAACAGAGCTCCATAAAAATCAACAGGTATTATATTTTTGTTAATAAGTTAACATTAACTTCTTTTTTTTTTGTTATTAAGTTTACATTATTTTATAACGTTTAAATGGATTATATGTAATTTAACACTGTATCAAGATTTTGTGGACTGAATAAAATGCTTTTAATTAATACACTTAGCATTTCAGGAGTTTTTGTCGTAAATTCATTCCATCAGTATTAAAGTATAATTTTTAACATTATTTTATGCATGTAAAATTTAAACTATTACTACTAATTTCTCCCAAGGGATGT